>NW_024720994.1:0-40535 GCF_018991925.1 Homarus americanus | reverse complement strand
CCCTGATTGAGTATAACAAAGTCTCCAGATCGAGTATAACAAAGTCCCCTGATTGAGTATAACAAAGGACCCTAATGGAGTATAACGAAGTCCCAAGATCGAGTATAACAAAGTCTTCTGATCGAGTAAAAAACAAAGTCCCCTGATCGATTAAAACAAAGCCCCCTCGTCGAGTATAAGAATAGTCCCCTGGTCGAGTATAACAAAGTCCCTGATCGAGTATAACTAAGCCAAATGATCGAGTATAACCAATTCACCGAATCGAGTATAACCAAGGCTCTTGGTCGAAAACAACACAGTCCCTGATCGAGTAAAACAAAGTCCCCTGATCGAGTATAACAAAATCCCAAGATCGAGAAAATCAAAGCCCCCTGATCGAGTATAACAAAGTCCGCTGATCGAGTACAACAAAATCACCTGATCGGGTATAACAAAGTCCCCTGATCGAGTATTACAAAGTCCCCGGAACGAGAATAACAAAGTCACGTCATCGAGTATAACAAAGCCCCCTGATCGAGTATAAGAAAGGCCACTGATCGAATATACCTATGTTCCTAGTCGAGTATATAAAAGTCCCCTGGTCGAGTATAACAAAGTCCCCTGATCGAGTATAACAATGCCCCCTCATCGAGTATAAAAAAGCCCCCTGGTCGAGTATAACAAGGACCCTGATCGAGTATAAGAAAGCCCTCTCATCTAGTATAACAAAGCCCTCTCATCGAGTATAAAAAAAGCCCCCTGGTCGAGTTTAACAAAGTCCCTTGGTCGAGTATAACAAAGTCCCATGATCGAGTATAACAAAGGCACCGAATCGAGTATAACAAAGGCCCCTGGTCCAAAATAACAAAGTCCACTGATCGAGTATAATAACGACCCCTGATCGAGTATAACAAAGTCCCAAGATCGAGTACAACAAAGCCCCCCGATCGAGTATAACAAAGTCCGCTGATCGAGTAAAACAAAGTCACCTGGCCGAGTAGTAACAAAGTCCCCTGGTCGAGTATAACAAAGTCCCATGATCGAGTATAACAAAGGCCCCTTATCGAGTACAACAAAGGCCCCTTATCGAGTATAACAAAGTCCCCTGATCGAGTAAAAAAGTACACCCCTGATCGAGTTTAACAAAACCCCCTGATCGAGTCTAAAAAAGCCCTCTGGTCGAGTATAACAAAGTCCTTCGGTCGAGTATAAAAAAGGCCCTTATCGAGTATAACAAAAGCCCCTGATCGAGTATAACAAGATCCCCTGATCGAGAATAACAAATTCCCCTGAACGAGTATAACAAAGTCCCCTGATCGAGTATAGCAAAGCCCCCTGATCGACTATAACAAGGTCCCCTGGTCAAGTATAACAAAGTCCACTGGTCGAGTATAACAAAGTCCCCTAATCGAATATAACAGAGTCCGCTGATCGAGTAAAACAAAGTCCCCTGGCCGAGTAATAACAAAGTACCCTGATCGAGTATAACAAAGCTTCCTCATCGAGTTTAACAAAACCCCCTGATCGAGTATAAAAAAGCACCCTGGTCGAGTATAACAAAGTCCCAAGATCGAGTAAATCAAAGCCCAATGATCGAGTATAACAAAGTCCGCTGATCGAGAACAACAAAATCACATGATCGGGTATAACAAAGTCCCCTGATCGAGTATAACAAAGTTCCCTGATCGAGTATAGCAAAGTCCACTGATCGAGTATAACAAAGACTCCGGATCGAGAATAACAAAGTCCCGTCATTGTGTATAACAAAGCCCCATGATCGAGTATAAGAAAGGCCACTGATCGAATATAACAATGACCCTAGTCGAGTAAATACAAAGTCCCCTGATCGAGTATGACAAAGTCCCCAGATCGAGTATAACAAAGTCCCCTCATCGAGTATACAAAGTCCCCTGATCGAGTATAACAAAGTCCCCTGATCGAGTATAACAAAGTCCCCTGATCGACTATAACAAAGTCCCCTGACCAAGAATAACACAGTCCCCTGATTGAGTATAACATAGCCCCCTCATCGAGTACAAAAAAGCTCCCTGGTCGAGTATAACAAAGTCCCATGATCGAGTATAACAAAGGCCCCGAATCGAGTATAACAAAGGCCCCTGGTCGAATATACTAAAGTCCCCTCATCGAGTATAACAAAGTCCCAAGATCGAGTACAATAAAGCCTCCCGATCGAGTATAACAAAGTCCGCTGATTGAGTATAACAAAGCCCCCTCATCGAGTATAAAAAAGCCCCCTGGTCGAGTATAACAAAGTCCCCTGGTCGAGTAAAACAAAGTCCCCTGGCCGAGTACAACAATGTCCCCTGATCGAGTATAACAAAGCCCCCTTATCGAGTTTAACAATACCCCCTAATCGAGTATAAAAAAAGCCGCCTGGTCGAGTATAACAAAGTCCCCTCGTCGAGTATAACAAACTCCCATGATCGAGTACAACAAAGGCCCCTTATCGAGTATAACAAAGGCCCCTGGTCGAGTGTAACAAGATCTCCTGATCGAGTATAACAAATTCCCCTGATCGAGTATAACAAAGTCCCCTGATCGAGTAAAACAAAGCCCCCTGATCGAGTATAACAAAATCCCCTGGTCGAGTATAACAAAGTCCCCTGGTCGAGTATAATAAAGTCCCCTGATCGAGTATAACAAAGCCCCCTCATCGAGTATAAAAAAGCCCATGGTCGAGTATAACAAAGTCCACTGGTCGAGTATAACAAAGTCCCCTGGTCGAGTACAACAAAGTCCCATAATCGAGTATAACAAAGGCCCCTTATCGAGTATTACAAAAGCCCCAGGTCGAGTATAACAAATTCCCCTGATCGAGTATAACAAAGTCCCCTCATCGAGTATATCAAAGTCCCTGATCGAGTAAAACAAACACCCCTTATCGAGTATAACAAAGTCCCCTTTTCGAGTATAAGAAAGCCCCCTGATGGAGTATAACAAAGTCCCCTGATCGAGTATAACTAAGTGCCCTAATCGAGTATAACAAAGGACCCTAATGGCGTATAACAAAGTCAAAAGATCGAGTATAACAAAGTCCCCTGATCGAGTATAACAAAGTTCCTTGATCGAGAATAACAATGTCCCGTGATCGAGTATAACAAAGGAACCGAATGGAGTATAACAAAGTCCCAATATCGAGTATAACAATGTCCTTTTATCGAGTATAACTAAGTCCCCTCATCGAGTATAACAAAGGGCCCTTATGGAGTATAACAAAGTCCCAAGATCGAATATAACAAAGTCTTCTGATCGAGTAAAAAACAAAGTCCCCGGATCGAGTAAAACAAAGCCCCCTCGTCGAGTATACGAATAGTCCCCTGGTCGAGTATAACAAAGTCCCTGATCGAGTATAACAAAGCCAAATGATCGAGTATAACCAATTCACCGAATCGAGTATAACCAAGGCTCTTGGTCGAAAACAACAAAGTCCGTGATCGAGTAAAATAAAGTCCCCTGATCGAGTATAACAAAATCCCATGATCGAGTAAATCAAAGCCCCCTGATCGAGTATAACAAAGTCCGCTGATCGAGTACAACAAAATCACCTGATCGGGTATAACAAAGTCCCCTGATCGAGTATAACAAACTCCCCTGGTCGAGTATAACAAAGTCCCCTGATCGAGTATTACAAAGTCCCCGGAACGAGAATAACAAAGTCCCGTCATCGAGTATAACAAAGCCCCCTGATCGAGTATAAGAAAGGCCACTGATCGAATATACCTATGTGCCTAGTCGAGTATATAAAAGTCCCCTGGTCGAGTATAACAAAGTCCCCTGATCGGGTATAACAATGCCCCCTCATCGAGTATAAAAAAGTCCCCTGGTCGAGTATAACAAAGACCCTGATCGAGTATAACAAAGCCCTCTCATCGAGTATAACAAAGCCCTCTCATCGAGTATAAAAAAAGCCCCCTGGTCGAGTATAACAAAGTCCCTTGGTCGAGTATAACAAAGTCCCATGATCGAGTATAACAAAGGCCCCGAATCGAGTATAACAAAGGCCCCTGGTCCAAAATAACAAAGTCCACTGATCGAATATAATAACGTCCCCTGATCGAGTATAACAAAATCCCAAGATCGAGTACAACAAAGCCCCCCGATCGAGTATAACAAAGTCCGCTGATCGAGTAAAACAAAGTCACCTGGCCGAGTAGTAACAAAGTCCCCTGGTCGAGTATAACAAAGTCCCATGATCGAGTATAACAAAGGCCCCTTATCGAGTATAACAAAGGCCCCTGATCGAGTATAACAAAGTCCCTTGATCGAGTAAAAAATACACACCTGATCGAGTTTAACAAAACCCCCTGATCGAGTCTAAAAAAGCCCTCTGGTCGAGTATAACAAAGTCCTTCGGTCGAGTATAAAAAAGGCCCTTATCGAGTATAACAAAAGCCCCTGATCGAGTATAACAAGATCCCCTGATCGAGTATAACAAATTCCCCTGAACGACTATAACAAAGTCCCCTGATCGAGTATAACAAAGCCCCCTGATCGACTATAACAAAGTCCCCTGGTCAAGTATAACAAAGTCCCCTGGTCGAGTATAACAAAGTCCCCTGATCGAATATAACAGAGTCCGCTGATCGAGTAAAACAAAGTCCCCTGGCCGAGTAATAACAAAGTCCTCTGATCGAGTATAACAAAGCTTCCTCATCGAGTTTAACAAAACCCCCTGATCGAGTATAAAAAAGCCCCCTGGTCGAGTATAACAAAGTCCCAAGATCAAGTAAATCAAAGCCCAATGATCGAGTATAACAAAGTCCGCTGATCGAGAACAACAAAATCACATGATCGGGTATAACAAAGTCCCCTGATCGAGTATAACAAAGTCCCCTGATCGAGTATAACAAAGTCCACTGCTCGAGTATAACAAAGACTCCGGATCGAGAATAACAAAGTCCCGTCATTGAGTATAACAAAGCCCCCTGATCGAGTATAAGAAAGGCCACTGATCGAATATAACAATGTCCCTAGTCGAGTATATACAAAGTCCCCTCATCGAAGATAACAAAGTCCCAGATCGAGTATAACAAAGTCCCCTCATCGAGTATAACAAAGTCCCCTGATCGAGTATAACAAAGTCCCCTGATCGAGTATAACAAAGTCCCCTGATCGACTATAACAAAGTCCCCTGACCGAGAATAACACAGTCCCCTGATTGAGTATAACAAAGCCCCCTCATCGAGTATAAAAAAGCCCCCTGGTCGAGTATAACAAAGTCCCATGATCGAGTATAACAAAGGCCCCGAATCGAGTATAACAAAGGCCCCTGGTCGAATATAACAAAGTCCCCTGATCGAATATACTAAAGTCCCCTCATAGAGTATAACAAAGTCCCAAGATCGAGTACAACAAAGCCTCCCGATCGAGTATAACAAAGTCCGCTGATTGAGTATAACAAAGCTCCCTCATCGAGTATAAAAAAGCCCCCTGGTCGAGTATAACAAAGTCCCCTGGTCGAGTAAAACAAAGTCCCCTGGCCGAGTACAACAATGTCCCCTGATCGAGTATAACAAAGCCCCCTTATCGAGTTTAACAAAACCCCCTGATCGAGTATAAAAAAAACCGCCTGGTCGATTATAACAAAGTCCCCTCGTCGAGTATAACAAACTCCCATGATCGAGTATAACAAAGGCCCCTTATCGAGTATAACAAAGGCCCCTGGTCGAGTATATCAAGATCCCCCGATCGAGTATAACAAATTCCCCTGATCGAGTATAACAAAGTCCCCTGATCGAGTAAAACAAAGCCCCCTGATCGAGTAAAACAAAGTCCCTGTCGAGTATAACAAAGTCCCCTGGTCGAGTATAATAAAGTCCTCTGATCGAGTATAACAAAGCCCCCTCATCGAGTATAAAAAGCCCATGGTCGAGTATAACAAAGTCCCCTGGTCGAGTATAACAAAGTCCCCTGGTGGAGTATAACAAAGTCCCATAATCGAGTATAACAAAGGCCCCTTATCGAGTATAACAAAAGCCCCTGGTCGAGTATAACAAATTCCCCTGATCGAGTATAACAAAGTCCCCTCATCGAGTATAACAAAGTCCCCTGATCGAGTAAAACAAACACCCCTGATCGAGTGTAACAAAGTCCCCTTTTCGAGTATAAGAAAGCCCCCTGATGGAGTATAACAAAGTCCCCTGATCGAGTATAACTAAGTGCCCTAATCGAGTTTAACAAAGGAACCGAATGGAGTATAACAAAGTCCCAAGATCGAGTATAACAAAGTTCTTTATCGAGTATAACTAATTCCCCTCATCGAGTATAACAAAGGGCCCTAATGGAGTATAACAAAGTCCCAAGATCGAGTATAACAAAGTCTTCTGATCGAGTAAAAAACAAAGTCCCCTGATCGAATAAAACAAAGCCCCTTCGTCGAGTATAAGAATAGTCCCCTGGTCGAGTATAACAAAGTCCCTGATCGAGTATAACAAAGCCAAATGATCGAGTATAACCAATTCACCGAATCGAGTATAACCAAGGCTCTTGGTCGAAAACAACAAAGTCCCTGATCGAGTAAAACAAAGTCCCCTGATCGAGTATAACAAAATCCCAAGATCGAGTAAATCAAAGCCCCCTGATCGAGTATAACAAAGTCCGCTGATCGAGTACAACAAAATTACCTGATCGGGTATAACAAAGTCCCCTGATCGAGTATAACAAACTCCCCTGGTCGAGTATAACGAAGTCCCCTGATCGAGTATTACAAAGTCCCCGGAACGAGAATAACAAAGTCCCGTCATCGAGTAAAACGAAGCCCACTGATCGAGTATAAGAATATACCTATGTGCCTGTCGAGTATATAAAAGTCCCCTGGTCGAGTATAACAAAGTCCCCTGATCGAGTATAACAATGCCCCCTCATCGAGTATAAAAAAGTCCCCTGGTCGAGTATAACAAAGACCCTGATCGAGTATAACAAAGCCCTCTCATCGAGTATAACAAAGCCCTCTCATCGAGTATAAAAAAAGCCCCCTGGTCGAGTATAACAAAGTCCCTTGGTCGAGTATAACAAAGTCCCATAATCGAGTATAACAAAGGCCCCAAAATGAGTATAACAAAGGCCCCTGGTCCAAAATAACAAAGTCCACTGATCGAGTATAATAACGTCCCCTGATCGAGTATAACAAAGTCCCAAGATTGAGTACAACAAAGCCCCCCGATCGAGTATAACAAAGTCCGCTGATCGAGTAAAACAAAGTCACCTGGCCGAGTAGTAACAAAGTCCCCTGGTCGAGTATAACAAAGTCCCATGATCGAGTATAACAAAGGCCCCTTATCGAGTATAACAAAGGCCCCTGATCGAGTTTAACAAAACCCCCTGATCGAGTCTAAAAAAGCCCTCTGCTCGAGTATAACAAAGTCCTTCGGTCGAGTATAAAAAAGGCCCTTATCGAGTATAACAAAAGCCCCGGATCGAGTATACCAAGATCCCCTGAGCGAGTATAACAAATTCCCCTGAACGAGTATAACAAAGTCCCCTGATCGAGTATAGCAAAGCCCCCTGATCGACTATAACAAGGTCCCCTGGTCAAGTATAACAAAGTCCCCTGGTCGAGTATAACAAAGTCCCCTAATCGAATATAACAGAGTCCGCTGATCGAGTAAAACAAAGTCCCCTGGCCGAGTAATAACAAAGTACCCTGATCGAGTATAACAAAGCTTCCTCATCGAGTTTAACAAAACCCCCTGATCGAGTATAAAAAAGCACCCTGGTCGAGTATAACAAAGTCCCAAGATCGAGTAAATCAAAGCCCAATGATCGAGTATAACAAAGTCCGCTGATCGAGAACAACAAAATCACATGATCGGGCATAACAAAGTCCCCTGATCGAGTATAACAAAGTCCCCTGATCGAGTATAACAAAGTCCACTGCTCGAGTATAACAAAGACTCCGGATCGAGAATAACAAAGTCCCGTCATTGAGTATAACAAAGCCCCCTGATCGAGTATAAGAAAGGCCACTGATCGAATATAACAATGTCCCTAGTCGAGTATATACAAAGTCCCCTGATCGAAGATAACAAAGTCCCCAGATCGAGTATAACAAAGTCCCCTCATCGAGTATAACAATGTCCCCTGATCGAGTATAACAAAGTCCCCTGATCGAGTATAACAAAGTCCCCTGATCGACTATAACAAAGTCCCCTGACCGAGAATAACACAGTCCCCTGATTGAGTATAACAAAGCCCCCTCATCGAGTATAAAAAAGCCCCCTGGTCGAGTATAACAAAGTCCCATGATCGAGTATAACAAAGGCCCCGAATCGAGTATAACAAAGGCCCCTGGTCGAATATGACAAAGTCCCCTAATCGAATATACTAAAGTCCCTCATAGAGTATAACAAAGTCCCAAGATCAAGTACAACAAAGCCTCCCGATCGAGTATAAAAAATCCGCTGATTGAGTATAACAAAGCTCCCTCATCGAGTATAAAAAAGCCCCCTGGTCGAGTATAACAAAGTCCCCTGGTCGAGTAAAACAAAGTCCCCTGGCCGAGTACAACAATGTCCCCTGATCGAGTATAACAAAGCCCCCTTATCGAGTTTAACAAAACCCCCTGATCGAGTATAAAAAACCGCCTGGTCGATTATAACAAAGTCCCCTCGTCGAGTATAACAAACTCCCATGATCGAGTATAACAAAGGCCCCTTATCGAGTATAACAAAGGCCCCTGGTCGAGTATATCAAGATCCCCTGATCGAGTATAACAAATTCTGATCAGTATATAACAAAGTCCCCTGATCGAGTATAACAAAGTCCCCTGATCGAGTATAACAAAGTCCCTCATCGAGTATAACAAAGCCCCCTGATCGAGTATAACAAAGTCCCCCACCTCATCGAGTATAAAAAAGCCCATGGTCGAGTATAACAATGTCCCCTGGTCGAGTATAACAAAGTCCCCTGGTCGAGTATAACTAAGTCCCATAATCGAGTATAACAAAGGCCCCTTATCGAGTATAACAAAAGCCCCTGGTCGAGTATAACAAATTCCCCTGATCGAGTATAACAAAGTCCCCTCATCGAGTATAACAAAGTCCCCTGATCGAGTAAAACAAACACCCCTGATCGAGTATAACAAAGTCCCCTTTTCGAGTATAAGAAAGCCCCCTGATGGAGTATAACAAAGTCCCCTGATCGAGTATAACTAAGTGCCCTAATCGAGTTATAACAAAGGACCCTAATGGCGTATAACAAAGTCAAAAGATCGAGTATAACAAAGTCCCCTGATCGAGTATAACAAAGTTCCTTGATCGAGAATAACAATGTCCCGTGATCGAGTATAACAAAGGAACCGAATGGAGTATAACAAAGTCCCAAGATCGAGTATAACAAAGTCCTTTTATCGAGTATAACTAAGTCCCCTCATCGAGTATAACAAAGGGCCCTAATGGAGTATAACAAAGTCCCAAGATCGAGTATAACGAAGTCCTCTGATCGAGTATAACAAAGTCCCCTGATCGAGTGTAACAAAGTCCCGTCGTCGAGTATAACAAATCCCCTTGATCGAGTATAAGAAAGGCACCTGATCTAATATAACAATGTCCGTAGTCGAGTATATACAAAGTCCCCTGATCGAGTATAACAAGTCCCAAGATCGAGTATAACAAATTCCCTTCATCGAGTACAACAAAGCCCCCTCATCGAGTATAAAAAAGCCCCCTGGTCCAGTATAACAAAGTCCCTGATTGAGTATAACAAAGCCCCTTCATCGATTTTAACAAAACCCTCTGATCGAGTATATAAAAGCCCCCTGGTCGAGTATAACAAACTCCCCTGTTCGAGTATGCAAAAGTCCCCTGATCGAATATATCAAATTCACAAGATCGAGTATAACAAAGTCCGCTGATCAAGTATAACAAAGTACCCTGATCGAGTATAACAAAGTCCCCTGGTCGAGTATAACAAAGTCCCCTGGTCGAGTATAACAAACTCCCCTGTTCGAGTATACTAAAGTCCCCTGATCGAATATAACAAATTCACAAGATCGAGTATAACAAAGCCCCCAGATCGAGTATAACAAAGTCCGCTGATCAAGTACAACAAAGTACCCTGATCGAGTACAACAAAGTCCCCAGGGCGAGTATAACAAAGTCCCCTGATCGAGTATAACAAAGTCCCCTGATCGAGTATAACAAAGTCCCGTCATCGAGTATAACAAAGCTCCCTGATCGAGTATAAGAAAGGCACCTGATCGAGTAAAAAAAAGGCCCCTGGTCGAGTATAATAAAGTCCCCTGGCCGAGTATAACAATGTCCCCTGATCGAGTATAACAAAGCCCTCTCATCGAGTTTAACAAAACCCGCTGATCGAGTATAAAAAAGCCCCCTGGTTGAGTATAACAAAGTCCCCTGGTCGAGTATAACAAAGTCCCATGATCGAGTATTACAAAGGCCCCGAATCGAGTATAACAAAGGCCCCTGGTCGAAAATAACAAAGTCCCATGAACGAGTATACTAAAGTGCCTTGGTCGAGTATAAGAAAGTCCCAAGATCGAGTACAACCAAGCCCCCCGATCAAGTATAACAAAGTCCGTTGATCGAGTATATTAAAGCCCCCTGATCGAGTATAACAAAGCCCCCTCGTCGAGTATAAGAAAGTCCCCTGGTCGAGTATAACAAAGTCCCCTGATCGAGTATAACAAAGGACCCTAATGGAGTATAACAAAATCCCAAGATCGATTATAACAAAGTCCTCTGATCGAGTATAACAAAGTCCCCGGATCGAGTATAACAAAGTCCCGTCATCGAGTATAACAAAGCCCCCTGATCGAGTATAAGAAAGGCACCTGATCGAATATAACAATGTCCCTAGTCGAGTATATACATAGTGCCCTGATCGAGTATAACAAAGTCCCCAGATCAAGTATAACAAAGTCCCCTGACCGAGTATAACAAAGCCCCCTCATCGAGTATAAAAAAGCCCACTGGTCGAGTATAACAAAATCCCGTCATCGAGTATAACAAAGCCCCCTGATGGAGTATAAGAAAGGCACCTGATCGAGTAAAAAAAAGGCCCCTGGTCGAGTATAACAAAGTCTCCTTGCCGAGTATAACAATATCCCCTGATCGAGTATAACAAAGCCCTCTCATCGAGTTTAACAAAACCCGCTGATCGAGTATAAAAAAGCACCCTGGTCGAGTATAACAAAGTCCCCTGGTCGAGTATAACAAAGTCCCATGATCGAGTATTACAAAGGCCCCGAATCGAGTATAACAAAGGCCCCTGGACGAAAATAACAAAGTCCCCTGAACGAGTAAACTAAAGTCCCCTGGTCGAGTATAACAAAGTCCCAAGATCGAGTAAATCAAAGCCTAATGATCGAGTATGAAAAAGTCCGCTGATCGAGAACAACAAAATCACATGATCGGGTATAACAAAGTCCCCTGATCGAGTATAACAAAGTCCCCTGATCGAGTATAACAAAGTCCACTCATCGAGTATAACAAAGACTCCGGATCGAGAATAACAAAGTCCCGTCATTGAGTATAACAAAGCCCCCTGATCGAGTATAAGAAAGGCCACTGATCGAATATAACAATGTCCCTAGTCGAGTATATACAAAGTCCCCTGATCGAGTATAACAAAGTCCCCAGATCGAGTATAACCAAGTCCCCTCATCGAGTATAACAAAGTCCCCTGATCGAGTATAACAAAGTCCCCTGATCGAGTATAACAAAGTCCCCTGATCGACTATAACAAAGTCCTCTGACCGAGAATAACACAGTCCCCTGATTGAGTATAACAAAGCCCCCTCATCGAGTATAAAAAAGCCCCCTGGCCGAGTATAACAAAGCACCATGATCGAGTATAACAAAGGCCCTGAATCGAGTATAACAAAGGCCCCTGGTCGAATATAACAAAGTCCCCTGATCGAATATACTAAAGTCCCCTCATCAAGTATAACAAAGTCCCAAGATCGAGTACAACAAAGCCTCCCGATCGAGTATAACAAAGTCCGCTGATTGAGTATAACAAAGCCCCCTCATCGAGTATAAAAAGCCCTTTGGTCGAATATAACAAAGTCCCCTCGTCGAGTATAACAAACTCCCATGATCGAGTATAACAAAGGCCCCTTATCGAGTATAACAAAGGCCCCTGGTCGAGTATAACAAGATCCCCTGATCGAGTATAACAAATTCCCCTGATCGAGTATAACAAAGTCCCCTGATCGAGTATAACAAAGTCCCCTGGTCGAGTATAACAAAGTCCCCTGGTCGAGTATAATAAAGTCCCCTGATCGAGTATAACAAAGCCTCCTCATCGAGTATAAAAAAGCCCATGGTCGAGTATAACAAAGTCCCCTGGTCGAGTATAACAAAGTCCCCTGGTCGAGTATAACAAAGTCCCCTGATCGAGTAAAACAAACACCCCTGATCGAGTATAACAAAGTCCCCTTTTCGTGTATAAGAAAGTCCCCTGATGGAGTATAACAGAGTCCCCTGATCGAGTATAACTAAGTGCCCTAATCGAGTATAACAAAGGACCCTACTGGCGAATAACAAAGTCAAAAGATCGAGTATAACAAAGTCCCCTGATCGAGTATAACAAAGTTCCTTGATCGAGAATAACAATGTCCCGTTTTCGAGTATAACAAAGGAACCTAATGGAGTATAACAAAGTCCCAAGATCGAGTATAACAAAGGAACCTAATGGAGTATAACAAAGTCCCAAGATCGAGTATAACAAAGTCCTTTTATCGAGTATAACTAAGTCCCTTCATCGAGTATAACAAAGGGCCCTAATGGAGTATAACAAAGTCCCACGATCGAGTATAACGAAGTCCTCTGATCGAGTATAACAAAGTCCCCTGATCGAGTGTAACAAAGTCCCGTCGTCGAGTATAACCAATCCCCTTGATCGAGTATAAGAAAGGCACCTGATCTAATATAACAATGTCCGTAGTCGAGTATATACAAAGTCCCCTGATCGAGTATAACAAAGTCCCAAGATCGAGTATAACAAATTCCCTTTACCGAGTACAACAAAGCCCCCTCATCGAGTATAAAAAAGTCCCCTAGCCAAGTATAACAAAGTCCCCTGATTGAGTATAACAAAGCCCCATCATCGAGTTTAACAAAACCCCCTGATCGAGTATATAAAAGCCCCCTGGTCGAGTATAAAAGTCCCCTGTTCGAGTATACTAAAGTCCCCTGATCAAATATAACAAATTCACAAGATCGAGTATAACAAAGCCCCCCGATCGAGTATAACAAAGTCCGCTGATCAAGTATAAGAAAGTACCCTGATCGAGTATAACAAAGTCCCTTGGTCGAGTATAACAAAGTCCCCTGGTCGAGTATAACAAACTCCCCTGTTCGAGTATACTAAAGTCCCCTGATCGAAGATAACAAATTCACAAGATCGAGTATAACAAAGCCCCCCGATCGTGTATAACAAAGTCCGCTGATCAAGTATAACAAAGTACCCTGATCGAGTATAACAAAGTCCCAAGGGCGAGTATAACAAAGTCCCCTGATCGAGTATAACAAAGTCCCCTGATCGAGTATAACAAAGTCTCGTCATCGAGTATAACAAAGCCTCCTAATCGAGTATAAGAAAGGCACCTGATCGAGTAAAAATAAGGCCCCTGGTCGAGTATAACAAAGTCCCCTGGCCGAGAATAACAATGTACCCTGATCGAGTATAACAAAGCCCTCTCATTGAGTTTAACAAAACCCGCTGATCGAGTATAAAAAAGCCCCCTGGTCGAGTATAACAAAGTCCCCTGGTCGAGTATAAGAAAGTCCCATTATCGAGTATTACAAAGGACCCGAATCGAGTATAACAAAGGCCCCTGGTCGAAAATAACAAAGTTCCCTGAACGAGTATACTAAAGTCCCCTGGTCGAGTATAACAAAGTCCCAAGATCGAGTATAACAAAGCCCCCCGATCGAGTATAACAAAGTCCGTTGATCGAGTATAACAAAGCCCCCTGATCGAGTATAACAAAGCCCCCTCGTCGAGTATAAGAAAGTCCCCTGGTCGAGTATAACAAAGTCCCCTGATCGAGTATAACAAAGGACCCTAATGGAGTATAACAAAGTCCCAAGATCGAGTATAACAAAGTCCTCTGATCGAGTATAACAAAGTCCCCTGATCGAGTATAACAAAGTCCCGTCATCGAGTATAACAAAGCCCCCTGATCGAGTATAAGAAAGGCACCTGATCGAATATAACAATGTCCCTAGTCGAGTATATACATAGTCCCCTGATCGAGTATACCAAAGTCCCCAGATCAAGTATAACAAAGTCCCCTGATCGAGTATAACAAAGCCCCTCATGAGTATAAAAAAGACCCTGGTCGAGTATAACAAAGTCCCTGATCGAGTATAAAAGCCCTTCTGATCGAGTATAACAAAGCCTCTATCGAGTAAAAAGGCCCCTATCAGAGTATATATAACAAAGTCCCTGGCCGAGTATAACAATGTCCCTGATCGAGTATAATAAAAGCCCTTCATCAAGTTTAACAAAACACGCGATCGAGTATAAAAAGCCCCTGGTCGAGTATAACAAAGTCCCTGGTCGAGGATTGAGTATATTACAAAAGCCCCTGCTCGAGTATAAGAAAGTCAAATCGGTCGAGTATAACAAAGTCCCTGATCGAGTATAACAAAGCCCCATGATCGAGTATAACCAATTCCCCGAATCGAGTATAACAAAGTCCCCTGATCGAGTAAAACAAACACCCTTGATAGAGTTTAACAAAACCCCCTGATCGAGTATGAAGAAGCCCCCTCTTCGAGTATAACAAAGTCCTTTGGTCGAGTATAACAAAGTCCCATGATCGAGTATAACAAAGGCCCCTTATCGAGTATAACAAAGGCCCCTGGTCGAGTATAACAATATGCCCTGATCAAGCATAACAAATTCCCCTGATCGAGTATAAAAAAGTCCCCTGATCGAGTATAACAAAGCCCCCTGATCGAGAAAAACAAAGTCCTCTGATCGAGTATAACAAAGCCCCCTCATCGAGTTTAAAAAAACCCTGATCGAGTATAACAAAGACCCCTTATCGAGTATAACAAAAGCCCCTGGTCGAGTATAACAAAATCCCCTGATCGAGTAAAACAAAGTCCCCTCATCGAGTATAAATAAGTGCCCTAATCGAGCACAACTAAGTCCCCTGATCGAGTATAACAAAGGACCCTAATGGAGTATAACAATGTCCCAAGATTGAGAATAACAAAGTCCTCTGATCGAGTATAACAAAGTCGCCTGATCGAACATAACAAAGTCCCCTGATTGAGTATAACAAAGTACCCTGATCGAGTATAACAAAGTGCCCTAATCGAGAATAAGAAAGTCCCCTGATCGAGTATAACAAAGCCCCCTGATCGAGTATAACAAAGTCCCCTGATCCAGTATAACTAAGTGCCCTAATCGAGCATAACTAAGTCCCCTGATCGAGTATAACAAAGGACCCTCATGGAGTATAACAAAGTCCCAAGATCGAGTATAAAAAAGTCCTCTGATCGAGTATAACAAAGTCCCCTGATCGAACATAACAATGTCCCGTCATCGAGTATAACAAAGCCCCCTAATCGAGTATAAGAAAGGCACCTGATCGAATAAAACGATGTCCCTAGTCGAGTATATACAAAGTCCCCAGATCGAGTATAACAAAGTCCCCAGATCGAGTATAACAAAGTCCCCTGATCGAGTATAAAAAAGCCCCTCATAGAGTATAAAAAAGCCCCTCATAGAGTATAACAAAGTCCGCAGATCGAGTTCAACAAAGTCACCTTATCGAGAATAACAAAGTCCCCTGATCGAGTATAACAAAGCCCCCTGATCGAGTATAACAAAATCCCCTAATAGAGTATAACAAATTCCCCTGATCGAGTATAACAAAGTCCCCTGATCGAGTAAAACAAACACCCCTGGTCGAGTATAACAAAGTCCCCTGATCGAGTATAACAAAGCCCCCTGATCGAGTATAACAAAGTCCCCTGATCGAGTATAACTAAGTGCCCTAATCGAGCATAACTAAGTCCCCTGATCGAGTTTAACAAAGGACCCTCATGGAGTATAACAAAGTCCCAAGATCGAATATAACAAAGTCCTCTGATCGAGTATAACAAAGTCCCCTGATCGAACATATCAATGTCCCGTCATCGAGTATAACAAAGCCCCCTATTCGAGTATAAGAAAGGCACCTGATCGAATAAAACGATGTCCCTAGTCGAGTATATACAAAGTCCCCTGATCGAGTATAACAAAGCCCCTCATAGAGTATAAAAAAGCCCCCTGGTCGAGTATAACAAAGTCCGCAGGTCGAGTTCAACAAAGTCACCTTATCGAGAATAACAAAGTCCCCTGATCGAGTATAACAAAGCCCCCTGATCGAGTATAGCAAAGCCCATGATCGAGTATAAAAAAGTCCCATGATCGAGTATAACAAAGTCCCCTGATCAAGTATAACAAAGTCCCCTGGTCGTGTATAACAAAGTCCCCTGGTCGAGTATTACAAAGTCCCCTGATCGAGTATAACAAAGCCCCGTCATCGAGTTTAACAAAACCCCCTGATCGAGTATAACTAAGTCCCCTGATCAAGTATAACAAAGGACCCTAATGGCGTATAACAAAGTTCCAAGATCGCGTATAACAAATTCTCCTGATCGAGTATAAAAAAGTCCCCTGATCGAGTATAACAAAGGACCCTAATGGAGTATAACAATGTCCCAAGATTGAGAATAACAAAGTCCTCTGATCGAGTATAACAAAGTCCCCTGATCGCACATAACAAAGTCCCCTGATCGAGTATAACAAAGTACCCTGATCGAGTATAACAAAGTGCCCTGATCGAGAATAAGAAAGTCCCCTGATCGAGTATAACAAAGTCCACAAATCGAGTATAAGAAAGGCACCTGACCGAATATAACAAAGTCCCGAGTCGAGTAAAACAAACACCCCTGATTGAGTATAACAAAGCACCCTGATCGAGTATAACAAAATCCCCTGATCGAGTATAACAAAGTCCCCTGATCGAGTACAACAAAGTCCCCTGATCGAGTAAAACAAACACCCCTGGTCGAGTATAACAAAGTCCCCTGATCGAGTATAACAAAGCCCCCTGATCGAGTATAACAAAGTCCCCTGATCCAGTATAACTAAGTGCCCTAATCGAGCATAACTAAGTCCCCTGATCGAGTATAACAAAGGACCCTCATGGAGTATAACAAAGTCCCAAGATCGAGTATAAAAAAGTCCTCTGATCGAGTATAACAAAGTCCCCTGATCGAACATAACAATGTCCCGTCATCGAGTATAACAAAGCCCCCTAATCGAGTATAAGAAAGGCACCTGATCGAATATAACAATGTCCCTAGTCGAGTATATACAAAGTCCCCAGATCGAGTATAACAAAGTCCCCAGATCGAGTATAACAAAGTCCCCTGATCGAGTATAACAAAGCCCCTCATAGAGTATAAAAAGCCCCCTGGTCGAGTATAACAAAGTCCGCAGATCGAGTTCAACAAAGTCACCTTATCGAGAATAACAAAGTCCCCTGATCGAGTATAACAAAGCCCCCTGATCGAGTATAACAAAATCCCCTGATCGAGTATAACAAAGTCCCCTGATCGAGTATAACAAAGTCCCCTGATCGAGTAAAACAAACACCCCTGGTCGAGTATAACAAAGTCCCCTGATCAAGTATAACAAAGCCCCCTGATCGAGTATAACAAAGTCCCCTGATCGAGTATAACTAAGTGCCCTAATCGAGCATAACTAAGTCCCCTGATCGAGTATAACAAAGGACCCTCATGGAGTATAACAAAGTCCCAAGATCGAATATAACAAAGTCCTCTGATCGAGTATAACAAAGTCCCCTGATCGAATATAACAAAGTCCCCTGATCGAGTATAACAAAGCCCCTCATAGAGTATAAAAAAGCCCCCTGGTCGAGTATAACAAAGTCCGCAGGTCGAGTTCAACAAAGTCACCTTATCGAGAATAACAAAGTCCCCTGATCGAGTATAACAAAGCCCCCTGATCGAGTGTAGCAAAGCCCATGATCGAGTATAAAAAAGTCCCATGATCGAGTATAACAAAGTCCCCTGATCAAGTATAACAAAGTCCCCTGGTCGTGTATAACAAAGTCCCCTGGTCTAGTATTACAAAGTCCCCTGATCGAGTATAACAAAGCCCCCTCATCGAGTTTAACAAAACCCCCTGATCGAGTATAACTAAGTCCCCTGATCAAGTATAACAAAGGACCCTAATGGCGTATAACAAAGTCCCAAGATCGCGTATAACAAATTCTCCTGATCGAGTATAACAAAGTCCCCTGATCGAGTATAACAAAGTACCCTGATCGAGTATAACAAAGTGCCCTGATCGAGAATAACAAAGTCCCCTCATCGAGTATAACAAAGTCCACTTATCGAGTATAAGAAAGGCACCTGACCGAATATAACAAAGTCCCGAGTCGAGTAAAACAAACACCCCTGATTAAGTATAACAAAGCCCCCTGATCGAGTATAACAAAGTCCCCTGATCGAGTATAACAAAATTCCCTGATCGAGTATAACAAAGTCCCCTGATCGAGTATAACAAAGTCCCCTGATCGAGTAAAACAAACACCCCAGGTCGAGTATAACAAAGTCCCCTGATCGAGTATAACAAAGCCCCCTGATCGAGTATAACAAAGTCCCCTGATCGAGTATAACTAAGTGCCCTAATCGAGCATAACTAAGTCCCCTTATCGAGTATAACAAAGGACCCTCATGGAGTATAACAAAGTCCCAAGATCGAGTATAACAAAGTCCTCTGATCGAGTATAACAAAGTCCCCTGATCGAACATAACAATGTCCCGTCATCGAGTATAACAAAGCCCCCTGATCGAGTATAAGAAAGGCACCTAATCGAATATAACAATGTCCCTAGTCGAGTATATGCAAAGTCCCCAGATCGAGTATAACAAAGTCCCCAGATCGAGTATAAAAAGTCCCCTGATCGAGTATAACAAACCCCTTATCGAGAATAACAAAGTCCCCTGATCGAGTATAAGAAAGCCCCCTGATCGAGTATAGCAAAGCCCATGATCGAGTATATAAAAGTCCCATGATCGAGTATAACAAAGTCCCCTGATCGAGTATAACAAAGTCCCCTGGTCGTGTATAACAAAGTCCCCTGGTCGAGTATTAGAAAGTCCCCTAATTGAGTATAACAAAGCCCCCTCATCGAGTTTAACAAAACCCCCTGATCGAGTATAAAAAAGCCCCTGGTCGAGTATAACAAAGTCCCCTGCTCGAGTATAATAAAGTCGAATGATCGAGTATAACAAAGTCCCCTGATCGAGTATAACTAAGTCCCCTGATCAAGTATAACAAAGGACCCTAATGGCGTATAACAAAGTCCCAAGATCGCGTATAACAAATTCTCCTGATCGAGTATAACAAAGTCTCCTGATCGAGTATAACAAAGTACCCTGATCAAGTATAGCAAGGTGCCCTGATCGAGAATAACAAAGTCCCCTGATCGAGTATAACAAAGTCCACGTATCGAGTATAAGAAAGGCACCTGACGGAATATAACAAAGTCCCGAGTCGAGTAAAACAAACACCCCTGATTAAGTATAACAAAGCCCCCTGATCGAGTATAACAAAGTGCCCTGATCGAGTATAACAAAATTCCCTGATCGAGTATAACAAAGTCCCCTGATCGAGTATAACAAAGTATCCTGATCGAGTAAAACAAACACCCCTGGTCGAATATAACAAAGTCCCCTGATCGAGTATAACAAAGCCCCCTGATCGAGTATAACAAAGTCCCCTGATCGAGTATAACTAAGTGCCCTAATCGAGCATAACTAAGTCCCCTGATCGAGGATAACAAAGGACCCTTATGGAGTATAACAAAGTCCCAAGATCGAGTATAACAAAGTCCTCTGATCGAGTATAACAAAGTCCCCTGATAGAACATAACAATGTCCCGTCATCGAGTATAACAAAGCTCCCTGATCGAGTATAAGAAAGGCACCTGATCGAATATAACAATGTTCCTAGTCGAGTATATGCAAAGTTCCCAGATCGAATATAACAAAGTTCCCAGATCGAGTATAACAAAGTCCCCTGGTAGAGTATAACAAACCCCCTCATCGAGTATAAAAAAGTCCCTGATCGCGTATAACAAAGTCCCCTGATCGAGTATAACAAAGTCCCCTGATCGAGTATAACAAAGCCCCCTCATCGAGTTTAACAAAACCCCCTGATCGAGTATAAAAAAGCCCCCTGGTCGAGTATAACAAATTCCCCTAGACGAGTATAATAAAGTCCCATGATCGAGTATAACAAAGGCCCCTGATCGAGTATAACAAAATCTCCTGATTGTGTATAACAAAGGGCCCTAATGGCGTATAACAAAGTCCCAAGATCGCGTATAACAAGGTCTCCTCATCGAGTATAACAAAGTCCCCTGATCGAGTTTAACAAAGTACCCTGATCGAGTATAACAAAGTGCCCTGAACGAGAATAACAAAGCCCCTGATCGAGTATAACAAAGTCGCCTGATCGAGTATAACAAAGTCCGCTGATCGAGTAAAACAAAGCCCCCTGATCGAGTATAACAAAGTCCCCTGGTCGAGTAAAACAAAATCTCCTGATCGAGTATAACAAAGTCCCCTGATAGAGTATAACAAAGCCCCCTCATCGAGTTTAACAAAACCCCCTGATCGAGTATAAATAAGGCCCCTGGTCGAGTATAACAAAGTCCCCTGGTCGAGTATAACAAAGTCCCATAATCGAGTATAACAAAGGCCCCTTATCGAATATAACAAAGGCCCCTGGTCGAGTATAACAAAATCCCCTGATCGAGTATAACAAAGTCCCCTGATCAAGTAAAACAAACACCCCTGATCGAGTTTAACAAAACCCCCTCATCGAGTATGAAAAAGCCCCCTGGTCGAGTTTAACAAAATCCTTTGGTCGAGTATAACAAAGTCCCATAATCGAGTATAACAAAGGCCCCTTATCGAATATAACAAAGGTCCCCTGGTCGAGTATAACAAATTCCCCTGATCGAGTATAACAAAGCCCCTTCATCGAGTTTAAAAAAAACCCTGATCGAGTATAAAAAAGCCCCCTGGTCGAGTATAACAAAGTCCCCTGGTCGAGTATAATAAAGTCGCATGATCGAGTATAACAAAGTCCCATAATCGAGTATAACAAAGTCCCCTGATCGAAAATAACTAAGTCCCCTGATCGAGTATAACAAAGGACCCTAATGGCGTATAACAAAGTCCCAAGATCGCGTATAACAAAGTCTCCTGATCGAGTATAACAAAGTCCCCTGATCGAGTATAACAAACTACCCTGATCGAGTATAACAAAGTGCCGTGATCTAGAATAACAAAGTCCCCTGATCGAGTATAACAAAGTCCACTAATCGAGTATAAGAAAGGCACCTGACCGAATATAACAAAGTCCCGAGTCGAGTAAAACAAACACCCCTAATTGAGTATAACAAAGCCCCCTGATCGAGTATAACAAAGTCCCCTGATCGAGTATAACAAAGTCCCCTGATCGAGTAAAACAAAGCCCCCTCTTCGAGTATAAGAAAGTCCCCTGGTCCAGTATAACAAAGTCCCTGATCGAGAATAACAAAGCCCCATCATAGAGTATAACCAATTCACCGAATCGAGTATAACTAAGTCCCCTGATCGAGTATAACAAAGTCAACTGATCGAGTAAAACAAACACCCCTGTTCGAGTATAACAAAGTCCCCTGATCGAACATAACAATGTCCCGTCATCGAGTATAACAAAGACCCCTGATCGAGTATAAGAAAGGCACCTGATCGAATATAACAATGTCCCTAGTCGAGTATAACAAAGTCCCCTGATTGAGTATAACAAACCCCCTCATCGAGTATAAAAAAGCCCCCTTGTCGAGTATAACAAAGTACGCAGATCGAGTACAACAATGTCACCTTATCGAGAATAACAAAGTCCCCTGATCGAGTATAACAAAGCCCCCTGATCGAGTATACCAATGCCCATGATCGAGTATAAAAAAGTCCCCTGATCGAGTATAACAAAGTCCCCTGATCGAGTATAACAAAGTCCCCTGGTCGTGTATAACAAAGTCCCCTGGTCGAGTATTACAAAGTCCCCTGATCGAGTATAACAAAGTCCCCTCATCGAGTTTAACAAAACCCCCCTGATCGAGTATAAAAAAGCCCCCTGGTCGAGTATAACAAAGACCCAAGATCGCGTATAAGAAAGTCTCCCGATCGAGTATAACAAAGTGCCATGATCGAGAATAACAAAGTCCCCTGATCGAGTTTAACAAATTCCCTTATCGACTACAATAAAGCCCCTGATCGAGTATAACATAGTCCCCTGATCGAGTATAACAAAGTCCCCTGATCGAGTATAACAAAGCCCCCTCATCGAGTTTAACAAAACCCCCTGATCGAGTATAAAAAAGCCCCCTGGTCGAGTATAACAAAGTCCGCTGGACGAGTATAATAAAGTCCCATGATCCAGTATAACAAAGGCCCCTGATCGAGTATAACAAAGTCTCCTGATCGAGTATAACAAAGGACCCTAATGGCGTATACCAAAGTCCCAAGATCGCGTATAACAACGTCTCCTCATCGAGTATAACAAAGTCCCCTGATCGAGTATAACAAAGTACCCTGATCGAGTATAACAAAGTGCCCTGAAACGAGAATAACAAAGTCCCCTGATCGAGTTTAACAAAGTCCCCTTATCTTGTACAAGAAAGCCCCTGATCGAGTACAACAAAGTCCCCTGATCGAGTATAACAAAGTCCCATAATCGAGTATAACAAAGTCCCCTGATCGAGTATAACAAAGTCCCCTGATCGAGTATACTAAAGTCTCCTGATCGAGTATAACAAAGTCCGCTGATCGAGTATAACAAAGCCCCCTGATCGAGTATAACAAAGTCACCTGGTCGAATAAAACAAAATCTCATCATCGAGTATAACAAAGTCCCTTGATAGAGTATAACAAAGCCCTCTCATCGAGTTTAACAAAACCCCTGATCGAGTATAAATAAGGCCCCTGGTCGAGTATAACAAAGTTCCCTGGTCGAGTATAACAAAGCCCCATGGTCGAGTATAAATAAGGCCCCTTATCGAGTATAACAAAGGCCCCTGGTCGAGTATAACAAAGTCCTTTGGTCGAGTATAACAAAGTCCCATAATCGAGTATAACAAAGGCCCCTTATCGAATATAACAAAGGCCCCTGGTCGAGAATAACAAAATCCCTGATCGAGTATAACAAAGTCCCCTGATCGAGTATAACAAAGTTCCCAGATCGAGTAAAACAAACAACCCTCATCGAGTTTAACAAAACCCCCTGATCGAGTATAAAAAAGCCCCATGTTCGAGTATAACAAAGTCCCATAATTGAGTATAACAAAGGCCCTTTATCGAATATAACAAAGGCCCCTGGTCGAGTATAACAAAATCCCATGATCATGTATAACAAATTCCTCTCATCGAGTTTAACAAATCCTCCTTGATCGAGTATTAAAAAGCCCCCTGGTCGAGTATAACAAAGCCCCCTCATCGAGTATAACAATGTCCCCTGATCGACTATAACTAAGTGCCCTAATCGATATAACACAGGACCCTAATGCCGTATAACAAAGTCCCAAGATCGAGTATAACAAAGTCCCCTGATCGAGTATAACAAAGTCCCTTGATCAAGTATAACAAAGCCAGATGATCGAGTATAACAAAGTCCCTTGATCAAGAATAACAAAGTCTCCTGATCGAGTATAAGAAAGTCCCCTGGTCGAGTATAACAAAGTCCCCTGGTCGAGTATAACAAAGTCCCATAATCGAGCATAACAAAGGCCCCTTATCGAATATAACAAAGGCCCCTGGTTGAGTATAACAAAATCCCCTGATAGAGTATAACAAAGTCCCCTGATCGAGTATAAATAAGTGCCCTAATCGAGCATAACTAAGTCCCCTGGTCGAGTATAACAAAGTCCCCTAGTCGAGTATAACAAAGTCCCATAATCGAGTATAACAAAGGCCCCTTATCGAGTATAACAAAGACCCCTGGTCGAGTATAACAAAATCCCCTGATAGAGTATAACAAAGTCCCAAGATCGTGTATAACAAAGTCCTCTGATCGAGTATAACAAAGTCCCCTGATCGAACCTAACAAAGTCCCGTCATCGAGTATAAGAAAGCCCCCTCATCGAGTATAAGAAAGGCACCTGATCGAATATAACAATGTCCCTAGTCGAGTATATACAAAGTCCCCAGATCGAGTATAACAAAGTCCCCAGATCGAGTATAACAAAGTCCCCTGAACGAGTATAACAAAGCCCCCTCATCGATTATAAAAAAGCCCCCTGGTCGAGTATAACAAAGTCCGCAGATCAAGTACAACAAAGTCACCTTATCGAGAATAACCAAGTCCCCTGATCGAGTATAACAAAGTCCCATAATCGAGTATAACAAAGGCCCCTTATCGAATATAACAAAGGCCCCTGATCGAGTATAACAAAGGACCCTAATGGCGTATAACAACGTCCGAAGATCGCGTATAACAAAGTCTCTTGATCGAGTATAACAAAGTCCCCTGATCGAGTATAACAAAGTACCCTGATCGAGTATAACAAAGTGCCCTGATCTAGAATAACAAAGTCCCCTGATCGAGTATAACAAAGTCCACTAATCGAGTATAAGAAAGTCACCTGACCGAATATAACAAAGTCCCGAGTCGAGTAAAACAAACACCCCTAATTGAGTATAACAAAGCCCACTGATCGAGTATAACAAAGTTCCCTGATCGAGTATAACAAAGTCCCATGATCGAGTAAAACAAAGCCCCTCTTCGTGTATAAGAAAGTCCCCTGGTCGAGTATAACAAAGTCCCTGATCGAAAATAACAAAGCCCCATCATCGAGTATAACTAATTCACCGAATCGAGTATAACTAAGTCCCCTGATCGAGTATAACAAAGTCCCCTGATCGAGTAATACAAACACCCCTGATCGAGTATAACAATGTCCCCTGATCGAACATAACAATGTCCCGTCATCGAGTATAACAAAGCCCCCTGATCGAGTATAAGAAAGGCACCTGATCGAATATAACAATGTCCCTAGTCGAGTATAACAAAGTCCCCAGATCGAGTATAACAAACCCCCTCATCGAGTATAAAAAAGCCCCCTGGTCGAGTATAACAAAGTCCGCAGATCGAGTACAACAGTGTCACCTTATCGAGAATAACAAAGTCCCCTGATCGAGTATAAGAAAGCCCCCTGATCGAGTATACCAATGCCCATGATCGAGTATAAAAAAGTCCCCTAATCGAGTAAAACAAAGTCCCCTGATCGAGTATAACAAAGTCCCCTGGTCGTGTATAACAAAGTCCCCTGGTCGAGTATTACAAAGTCCCCTGATCGAGTATAACAAAGCCCCCTCATCGAGTTTAACAAAACCCCCCTGATCGAGTATAAAAAAGCCCCCTGGTCGAGTATAACAAAATCCCAAGATCGCGTATAACAAAGTCTCTCGATCGAGTATAACAAACTGCAATGATCGAGAATAACAAAGTCCCCTGATCGAGTTTAAAAAAGTCCCCTTATCGACTACAATAAAGCCCCTGATCGAGTATAACAAAGTCCCCTGATCGAGTATAACAAAGTCCCATTTTCGAGTATAACAAAGGCCCCTGATCGAGTATAACAAAGTCCCCTGACCGAATATAAGAAAGTCCCCTGATCGAGTATAACAAATTCCCCTGGTCGAGTATAACAAAGTCCCAAAATCGAGTATAACAAAGGCCCCTTATCGAGTATAACAAAGGCCCCTTATCGAGTATAACAAAGGCCCCTGGTCGAGTATAACAAAATCCCCTGATAGAGTATAACAAAGTCCCCTGGTCGAGTATAATAAAGTCGCATGATCGAGTATAACAAAGTCCCATAATCTAGTATAACAAAGTCCCCTGATCGAAAATAACTAAGTCCCCTGATCGAGTATAACAAAGGACCCTAATGGCGTATAACAAAGTCCCAAGATCGCGTATAACAAAGTCTCCTGATCGAGTATAACAAAGTCCCCTGATCGAGTATAACAAACTACCCTGATCGAGTATAACAAAGTGCCCTGATCTAGAATAACAAAGTCCCCTGATCGAGCATAGCAAAGTCCACTAATCGAGTATAAAAAAGGCACCTGACCGAATATAACAAAGTCCCAGTCGAGTAAAACAAACACCCCTAATTGAGTATAACAAAGCCCCCTGATCAAGTATAACAAAGTCCCCTGATCGAGTGTAACAAAGCCCCCTGATCGAGTAAAACAAAGCCCCCTCTTCGAGTATAAGAAAGTCCCCTGGTCCAGTATAACAAAGTCCCTGATCGAGAATAAGAAAGCCCCATCAACGATTATAACCAATTCACCGAATCGAGTATAACTAAGTCCCCTGATCGAGTATAACAAAGTCCCCTGATCGAGTAAAACAAACACCCCTGATCGAGTATAACAAAGTCCCCTGATCGAACATAACAATGTCCCGTCATCGAGTATAACAAAGCCCCTTGATCGAGTATAAGAAAGGCACCTGATTGAATATAACAATGTCCCTAGTCGAGTATATACAATGTCCCCAGATCGAGTATAACAAAGTCCCCAGATCGAGTATAACAAAGTCCCCTGATCGAGTATAACAAAGTCCGCAGATCCAGGTACAACAATGTGTCACCTTATCAGGAATAACAAAGGCCCCTGATCGGGTATACCAAAGCCCATGATCGAGTATAAAAAAGTCCCCTGATCGAGTATAACAAAGTCCCCTTATCGAGTATAACAAAGTCCCCTGGTCGTGTATAACAAAGTCCCCTGGTCGAGTAATACACAGTCCCCTGATCGAGTATAACAAAGTCCCCTCATCGAGTTTAACAAAACCCCCCTGATCGAGTATAAAATAGCCCCCTGGTTGAGTATAAGAAAGTCCCAAGATGGCGTATAAGAAAGTCTCCCGATCGAGTATAACAAAGTGCCATGATCGAGAATAACAAAGTCCCCTGATCGAGTATAACAAAGTCCCCTTATCGACTACAATAAAGCCCCTGATCGAGTATAACAAAGTCCCCTGATCGAGTATAACAAAGTCCCCTGATCGAGTATAACAAAGCCCCCTCATCGAGTTTAACAAAACCCCCTGATCGAGTGTAAAAAAGCCCCCTGGTCGAGTATAACAAAGTCCCCTGGACGAGTATAATAAAGTCCCATGATCGAGTATAACAAAGGCCCCTGATCGAGTATAACAAAGTCTCCTGATCGAGTATAACAAAGGACCCTAATGGCGTATAAAAAAGTCCCAAGATCGCGTATAACAAAGTCTCCTCATCGAGTATAACAAAGTCCCCTGATCGAGTATAACAAAGCCCCCTGATCGAATATACCAATACCCATGATCGAGTATAAAAAAGTCCCCTGATCGAGTATAACAAAGTCCCCTTATCGAGTATAACAAAGTCCCCTGGTCGTGTATAACAAAGTCCCTGGTCGAGAAGTAATACACGGTCCCTGATCGAGTATAACAAAAGTCCCTCTGTCAGGTTTAACCGAAACCCCCTGATCGAGTATAAAAATAGCCCCTGGTTGAGTATAAGAAAAGTCCCAAAGATGGCGTATAAGAAAAGTCTCCCGATCTCGAGTATAACAAAAGTGCCATGATCGAAACCAAACAAAGTCCCCTGATCAGGTATAACAAAAGAGTCCCTTATCGGCTACAATAAAACTGATCCGAGTATAACAAAGTCCCTGATCCGAGTATAACAAAGTCCCTGATCGGTATAACAAAGCCCCTCATCGAGGTTTAACAAAACCCCTGATCGAGTATAAAAAAGCCCCCTGGTCGAGTATAACAAAGTCCCCTGGACGAGTATAATAAAGTCCCATGATCGAGTATAACAAAGGCCCCTGATCGAGTATAACAAAGTCTCCTGATCGAGTAAAACAAAGGACCCTAATGGCGTATAACAAAGTCCCAAGATCGCGTATAACAGTCTCCTCATCGAGTATAACAAAGTCCCCTGATCGAGTATAACAAAGTACCCTGATCGAGTATAACAAAGTGCCCTGAAACGAGAATAACAAAGTCCCCTGATCGAGTTTAACAAAGTCCCCTTATCGAGTACAAGAAAGCCCCTGATCGAGTATATCAACGTACCCTGATCGAGTATAACAAAGTCCCATAATCGAGTATAACAAAGGCTCCTGATCGAGTATAACAAAGTCCCCTGATCGAGTATACTAAAGTCTCCTGATCGAGTATAACAAAGTCCGCTGATCGAGTATAACAAAGCCCTCTCATCGAGTTTAACAAAACCCCCTGATCGAGTATAAATAAGGCCCCTGGTCGAGTATAACAAAGTCCCCTGGTCGAGTATAACAAAGTCCCATGATCGAGTATAAATAAGGCCCCTCGTCGAGTTTCACAAAGTCCCCTGGTCGAATAACAAAGTCCCATGATCGAGTATAACACAGGCCCCTTATCGAGTATAAGAAAGGCCCCTGGTCGAGTATAACAAAGCCCCCTGATCGAGTATAACAATGTCCCCTGATCGACTATAAATAAGTGCCCTAATCGATATAACAAAGGACCCTAATGCCGAATAACAAAGTCCCAAGATCGAGTATAACAAAGTCCCCTGATCGAGTATAACAAAGTCCCCTGGTCGAGTATAACAAAGTCCCCTGGTCGAGTATAACAAAGTCCCATAATCGAGTATAACAAAGGCCCCTTATCGAGAATAACAAAGGCCCCTGGTTGAGTATAACAAAATCCCCTGATAGAGTATAACAAAGTCCCCTGATCGAGTATAAATAAGTGCCCTAATCAAGCATAACTAAGTCCCCTGGTCGAGTATAACAAAGTCCCCTGGTCGAGTATAACAAAGTCCCATAATCGAGTATAACAAAGGCCCCTTATCGAGTATAACAAAGGCCCCTGGTCGAGTAAAACAAAATCCCCTGATAGAGTATAACAAAGTCCCAAGATCGAGTATAACAAAGTCCTCTGATCGAGTATAACAAAGTCCCCTGATCGAACCTAACAAAGTCCCGTCATCGAGTATAAGAAAGCCCCCTCATCGAGTATAAGGAAGGCACCTGATCGAATATAACAATGTCCCTAGTCGAGTATATACAAAGTCCCCAGATCGAGTATAACAAAGTCCCCAGACCGAGTATAACAAAGTCCCCTGATCGAGTATAACAAAGCCCCCTCATCGATTATAAAAAAGCCCCCTGGTCGAGTATAACAAAGTCCGCAGATCAAGTACAACAAAGTCACCTTATCGAGAATAACAAAGTCCCCTGATCGAGTATAACAAAGTCCCATAATCGAGTATAACAAAGGCCCCTTATCGAATATAACAAAGTCTCCTGATCGAGTATAACAAAGTCCCCTGATCGAGTATAACAAAGTACCCTGATCGAGTATAACAAAGTTCCCTGATCTAGAATAACAAAGTCCCCTGATCGAGTATAACAAAATCCACTAATCGAGTATAAGAAAGGCACCTGACCGAATATAACAAAGTCCCGAGTCGAGTAAAACAAACACCCCTAATTGAGTATAACAAAGCCCCCTGATCGAGTATAACATGGTCCCCTGATCGAGTATAACAAAATCCACTAATCGAGTATAAGAAAGGCACCTGACCGAATATAACAAAGTCCACTAATCGAGTATAAGAAAGGCACCTGACCGAATATAACAAAGTCCTGAGTCGAGTAAATCAAACACCCCAATTGGTATAACAAAGCTCCCCTGATCGAGTATAACAAAGTCCCCTTGATCGAGTATAACAAAGTCCCTGATCGAGTAAAAACAAAGCCCTCTTCGAGTATAAGAAAGTCCCCTGGTCGAGTATAGGCAACAAAGCCAGTGATCGAGAATAAAAAGCCCCATCATCGAGTATAACTAATTCACAGAATCGAGTATAACTAAGTTCCCTGATCGAGTATAACAAAGCCCCTGAACGAGTATATAAGAAAGGCACCTGATCGGAATATAACAGCGTCCCTAGTCGAGTATATAACAAAGTCCTGATCGAGTATAACAAACCCCCTCATCGAGTATAAAAAAGCCCCCTGGTCGAGTATAACAAAGTCCGCAGATCGAGTACAACAGTGTCACCTTATCGAGAATAACAAAGTCCCCTGATCGAGTATAAGATAGCCCCCTGATCGAGTATACCAATGCCCATGATCGAGTATAAAAAAGTCCCCTGATCGAGTATAACAAAGTCCCCTGATCGAGTATAACAAAATCTCCTGGTCGTGTATAACAAAGTCCCCTGGTCGAGTATTACAAAGTACCCTGATCGAGTATAACAAAGCCCCCTCATCGAGTTTAACAAAACCCCCCTGATCGAGTATAAAAAAAACCCCTGGTCGAGTATAACAAAGTCCCAAGATCGCGTATAACAAAGTCTCCCGATCGAGTATAACAAAGTGCCATGATCGAGAATAACAAAGTCCCCTGATCGAGTTTAACAAAGTCCCCTTATCGACTACAATAAAGCCCCTGATCGAGTATAACAAAGTCCCCTGATCGAGTATAACAAAGTCCCATTTTCGAGTATAACAAAGGCCCCTGATCGAGTATAACAAAGTCCCCTGACTGAGTATAAGAAAGTCCCCTGGTCGAGTATAACAAAGTCCCCTGGTCGAGTATAACAAAGTCCCATAATCGAGTATAACAAAGGCCCCTTATCGAGTATATCAAGGGCCCCTGGTCGAGTATAACAAAATCCCCTGATAGAGTATAACAAAGTCCCCTGATCGAGTATAAATAAGTGCCCTAATCGAGCATAACTAAGTCCCCTGGTCGAGTGTAACAAAGTCCTCTGGTCGGGTATAACAAAGTCCCCTTATCGAGTATAAAAGTCCCCTGATCGAGTATAACAAAGTCACCTGATCGAGTATAACAAAGTCCCCTGGTCGTAGCAAAGTCCCCTGGTCGAGTATAAAAAAGCCCCCTGGTCGAGTATAACAAAGTCCCCTGGTCGAGTATAATAAAGTCGCATGATCGAGTATAACAAAGTTCCATAATCGAGTATAACAAAGTCCCCTGATCGAAAATAACTAAGTCCCCTAATCGAGTATAACAAAGGACCCTAATGGCGTATAACAAAGTCCCAAGATCGCGTATAACAAAGTCTCCTGATCGAGTATAACAAAGTCCCCTGATCGAGTATAACAAACTACCCTGATCGAGTATAACAAAGTGCACTGATCTAGAATAACAAAGTCCCCTGATCGAGTATAACAAAGTCCACTAATCGAGTATAAGAAAGGCACCTGACCGAATATAACAAAGTCCCAGTCGAGTAAAACAAACACCCCTAATTGAGTATAACAAAGCCCCCTGATCGAATATAACAAAGTCCCCTGATCGAGTATAACAAAGTCCCCTGATCGAGTAAAACAAAGCCCCCTCTTCGAGTATAAGAAAGTCCCCTGGTCCAGTATAACAAAGTCCCTGATCGAGAATAACAAAGCCCCATCATCGAGTATAACCAATTCACCGAATCGAGTATAACTAAGTCCCCTGATCTTGTATAACAAAGTCCCCTGATCGAGTAAAACAAACACCCCTGATCGAGTATAACAAAGTCCCCTGATCGAACATAACAATGTCCCGTCATCGAGTTTAACAAAGCCCCCTGATCGAGTATAAGAAAGGCACCTGATCGAATATAACAATGTCCCTAGTCGAGTATTACACAGTCCCCTGATCGAGTATAACAAACCCCCTCAACGAGTATAAAAAAGCCCCCTGGTCGAGTATAACAAAGTCCACAGATCGAGTACAACAATGTCACCTTATCGAGAATAACAAAGTCCCCTGATCGAAGTATAACAAAGCCCCCTGATCGAGTATACCAATGCCCATGATCGAGTATAAAAAAGTCCCCTGATCGAGTATAACAAAGTCCCCTGATCGAGTAAAACAAAGCCCCCTCTTCGAGTATAAGAAAGTCCCCTGGTCCAGTATAACAAAGTCCCTGATCGAGAATAACAAAGCCCCATCATCGAGTATAACCAATTCACCGAATCGAGTATAACTAAGTCCCCTGATCTAGTATAACAAAGTCCCCTGATCGAGTAAAACAAACACCCCTGATCGAGTATAACAAAGTCCCCTGATCGAACATAACAATGTCCCGTCATCGAGTTTAACAAAGCCCCCTGATCGAGTATAAGAAAGGCACCTGATCGAATATAACAATGTCCCTAGTCGAGTATAACACAGTCCCCTGATCGAGTATAACAAACCCCCTCAACGAGTATAAAAAAGCCCCCTGGTCGAGTATAACAAAGTCCACAGATCGAGTACAACAATGTCACCTTATCGAGAATAACAAAGTCCCCTGATCGAGTATAACAAAGCCCCCTGATCGAGTATACCAATGCCCATGATCGAGTATAAAAAAGTCCCCTGATCGAGTATAACAAAGTCCCCTGATCGAGTATAACAAAGTCCCCTGGTCGTGTATAACAAAGTCCCCTGGTCGAGTATTACAAAGTCCCCTGATCGAGTATAACAAAGTCCCCTCATCGAGTTTAACAAAACCCCCCCTGATCGAGTATAAAAAAGGCCCCTGGTCGAGTATAACAAAGTCCCAAGATGGCGTATAAGAAAGTCTCCCGATCGAGTATAACAAAGTGCCATGATCGAGAATAACAAAGTCCCCTGATCGAGTTTAACAAAGTCCCCTTATCGACTATAATAAAGCCCCTGATCGAGTATAACAAAGTCCCCTGATCGAGTATAACAAAGTCCACTGATCGAGTATAACAAAGCCCCCTCATCGAGTTTAACAAAACCCCCTGATCGAGTATAAAAAAGCCCCCTGGTCGAGTATAACAAAGTCCCCTGGACGAGTATAATAAAGTCCCATGATCGAGTATAACAAAGGCCCCTGATCGAGTATAACAAAATCTCATGATCGAGTATAACAAAGGACCCTAATGGCGTATAACAAAGTCCCAAGATCGCGTATAACAAAGTCTCGTCATCGAGTATAACAAAGTCCCCTGATCGAGTATAACAAAGTACCCTGATCGAGTATAACAAAGTGCCCTGAAACGAGAATAACAAAGTCCCCTGATCGAGTTTAACAAAGTCCCTTTATCGAGTACAAGAAAGCCCCTGATCGAGTATAACAACGTACCATGATCGAGTATAACAAAGTCCCATAATCGAGTATAACAAAGGCCCCTGATCGAGTATAACAAAGTCCCCTGATCGAGTATACTAAAGTCTCCTGATCGAGTATAACAAAGTCTGCTGATCGAGTATAACAAAGCCCCCTGATCGAGTATAACAAAGTCCCCTGGTCGAGTAAAACAAAATCTCCTGATCGAGTATAACAAAGTCCCCTGATAGAGTATAACAAAGCCCTCTCATCGAGTTTAACAAAACCCCCTGATCAAGTATAAATAAGGCCCCTGGTCGAGTATAACAAAGTCCCCTGGTCGAGTATAACAAAGTCCCATGATCGAGTATAAATAAGGCCCCTGGTCGAGTGTAACAAAGTCCCCTGGTCGAATAACAAAGTCCCATGATCGAGTATAACACAGGCCTCTTATCGAGTACAACAAAGGCCCCTGGTCGAGTATAACAAAGTCCTTTGGTCGAGTATAACAAAGTCCCATAATCGAGTATAACAAAGGCCCCTTATCGAATATAACAAAGTCCCGTAGTCGAGTATAACAAAATCCCCTGATCGAGTATAACAAAGTCCCCTGATCGAGTATAACAAAGTCCCCTGATCGAGTAAAACAAACACCCCTCATCGAGTTTAACAAAACCCCCTGATCGAGTATAAAAAGCCCCTTGGTCGAGTATAACAAAGTCCTTTGGTCGAGTATAACAAAGTCCCATAATCGAGTATAACAAAGGCCCCTTATCGAATATAACAAAGGCCCCTGGTCGAGTATAACAAAATCCCATGATCGTGTATAACAAATTCCTCTCATCGAGTTTAACAAAACCTCCTTGATCGAGTATTAAAAAGCCCCCTGGTCGAGTATAACAAAGCCCCCTAATCGAGTATAACAATGTGCCCTGATCGACTATAACTAAGTGCCCTAATCGATATAACAAAGGACCCTAATGCCGTATAACAAAGTCCCAAGATCGAGTATAACAAAGTCCCCTGATCGAGTATAACAAAGTCCCCTGATCGAGTATAACAAAGCCCGATGATCGAGTATAACAAAGTCCCTTGATCAAGAATAACAAAGTCCCCTGATCGAGTATAAGAAAGTCCCCTGGTCGAGTATAACAAAGTCCCCTGGTCGAGTATAACAAAGTCCCATAATCGAGTATAACAAAGGCCCCTTATCAAGTATAACAAAGGCCCCTGGTCGAGTATAACAAAATCCCCTGATAGAGTATTCCAAAGTCCCCTGATCGAGTATAAATAAGTGCCCTAATTGAGCATAACTAAGTCCCCTGGTCGAGTATAACAAAGTCCCCTGGTCGAGTATAACAAAGTCCCATAATCGAGTATAACAAAGGCCCCTTATCGAGTATAACAAAGCCCCTGGTCGAGTATAACAAAATCCCCTGATAGAGTATAACAAAGTCCCAAGATCGAGTATAACAAAGTCCTCTGATCGAGTATAACAAAGTCCCCTGATCGAACCTAACAAAGTCCCGTCATCGAGTATAAGAAAGCCCCCTCATCGAGTATAAGAAAGGCACCTGATCGAATATAACAATGTCCCTAGTCGAGTATATACAAAGTCCCCAGATCGAGTATAACAAAGTCCCCAAATCGAGTATAACAAAGTCCCCTGATCGAGTATAACAAAGTCCCCTCATCGATTATAAAAAAGCCCCATGTCGAGTATAACAAATTCCGCAGATCAAGTACAACAAAGTCAACTTATCGAGAATAACAAAGTCCCCTGATCGAGTATAACAAAGTCCCATTATCGAGTATAACAAAGGCCCATTATCGAATATAACAAAGGCCCCTGGTCGAGTATAACAAAATCCCCTGATCGAGTATAACAAAGTCTCCTGATCGAAAATAAGTAAGTCCCCTGATCGAGTATAACAAAGGACCCTAATGGCGTATAACAAAGTCCCAAGATCGCGTATAACAAAGTCTCCTGATCGAGTATAACAAAGTCCCCTGATCGAGTATAACAAAGTACCCTGATCGAGTATAACAAAGTGCCCTGATCGAGAATAACAAAGTCCCCTAATAGAGTATAACAAAGTCCACTTATCGAGTATAAGAAAGGCACCTGACCGAATATAACAAAGTCCCGAGTCGAGTAAAACAAACACCCCTGATTAAGTATAACAAAGCCCCCTGATCGAGTATAACAAAGTCCCCTGATCGAGTATAACAAAATTCTCTGATCGAGTATGACAAAGTCCCCTGATCGAGTATAACAAAGTCCCCTGATCGAGTAAAACAAACACCCCTGGTCGAGTATAACAAAGTCCCCTGATCGAGTATAACAAAGCCCCCTGATCGAGTATAACAAAGTCCCCTGATCGAGTATAACTAAGTGCCCTATTCGAGCATAACTAAGTCCCCTGATTGAGTATAACAAAGGACCCTCATGGAGTATAATAAAGTCCCAAGATCGAGCATAACAAAGTCCTCTGATCGAGTATAACAAAGTCCCCTGATCGAACATAACAATGTCCCGTCATTGAGTATAACAAAGCCCCCTGATCGAGTATAAGAAAGGCACCTGATCGAATATAACAATGTCCCTAGTCGAGTATATGCAAAGTCCCCAGATCGAGTATAACAAAGTTCCCAGATCGAGTATAACAAAGTCCCCTGGTAGAGTATAACAAACCCCCTCATCGAGTATAAAAAAGCCCCTTGGTCGAGTATAACAAAGTCCGCGGATCGAGTACAACAAAGTCACCTTATCGAGAATAACAAAGTCCCCTGATCGAGTATAACAAAGTCACCTGATCGAGTATAACAAAGTCCCATGATAGAGTATAACAAAGGCCCCTGATCGAGTATAACAAAGTCTCATGATCGAGTATAACAAAGAACCCTAATGGCGTATAACAAAGTCCCAAGATCGCGTATAACAAGGTCTCCTCATCGAGTATAACAAAGTCCCCTGATCGAGTATAACAAAGTACCCTGATCGAGTATAACAAAGTGCCCTGAACGAGAATAACAAAGTCCCCTGATCGATTTTAACAAAGTCCCCTTATCAAGTACAATAATGCCCTGATCGAGTATAACAAAGTCCCCTGATCGAATATACTAAAGTCGCCTGATCGAGTATAACAAAGTCCGCTGATCGAGTAAAACAAACCCCCCTGATCGAGTATAACAAAGTCCCCTGGTCGAGTAAAACAAAATCTCCTGATCGAGTATAACAAAGTCCCCTGATAGAGTATAACAAAGCCCCCTCATCGAGTTTAACAAAAACCCCTCATCGAGTATAAATAAGGCCCCTGGTCGAGGATAACAAAGTCCCCTGGTCGAGTATAACAAAGTCCCATAATCGAGTATAATAAAGGCCCCTTATCGAATATAACAAAGGCCCCTGGTCGAGTATAATAAAATCCCCTGATCGAGTATAACAAAGTCCCCTGATCGAGTATAACAAAGTCCCCTGATCAAGTAAAACAAACACCCCTGATCGAGTTTAACAAAACCCCCTCATCGAGTATAAAAATGCCCCCTGGTCGAGTATAACAAAGTCCTTTAGTCGAGTATAACAAAGTTCCATAATCGAGTATAACAAAGGCCCCTTATCGGCTTATTTAGCAACAGCGCCCCTGGTCGAGTATAACAAAATCCCCTGATCAAGTATGACAAATTCCTCATCGAGTTTAACAAAACACCCTTGATTGAGGCTAAAAGCCCCGTCGAGTATAACAAAGCTCCCTGATCGAGTATAACAAAGTCCCCGGTCGAGTATAACAAAGTCCCCCTGATCGAGTATATTAAAGCCGATGATCGAGATATAACAAAGTCCTCGATCAAGACACAACAAAGTCTCTGGACCGAAAAGCAGAAAGTCCCTGGTCGAGTATAACATAGTCCCCTGGTCGAGTATAACAAAGTCCCATAATCGAGTATAACAAAGGCCCCTATCGAGTATAACAAAAGCCCCTGGTCGAGTATAACAAAATTCCCTGATCGAGTATAACAAAGTCCCCTGATCGAGTATAAATAAGTGCCCTAATCGAGCATAACTAAGTCCCCTGGTCGAGTATAACAAAGTCCCCTGGTCGGGTATAACAAAGTCCCCTTATCGAGTATAAAAAAGTCCCCTGATGAAGTATAACAAAGTCACCTGATCGAGTATAACAAAGTTCCCTGGTCGTGTATAACAAAGTCCCCTGGTCGAGTATTACAAAGTCCCCTGATCGAGTATAACAAAGCCCCTTCATCGAGTTTAAAAAAAAACCCTGATCGAGTATAAAAAAGCCCCCTGGTCGAGTATAACAAAGTCCCCTGGTCGAGTATAACAAAGTCCCATAATCGAGTATAACAAAGTCCCCTGATCGAAAATAACTAAGTCCCCTGATCGAGTATAACAAAGGACCCTAATGGCGTATAAAAAAGTCCCAAGATCGCGTATAACAAAGTCTCCTGATCGAGTATAACAAACTACCCTGATCGAGTATAACAAAGTGCCCTGATCTAGAATAACAAAGTCCCCTGTTCGAGTATAACAAAGTCCACTAATCGAGTATAAGAAAGGCACCTGACCGAATATAACAAAGTCCCGAGTCGAGTAAAACAAAGCCCCCTCTTCGAGTATAAGAAAGTCCCCTGGTCCAGTATAACAAAGTCCCTGATCGAGAATAACAAAGCCCCATCATAGAGTATAACCAATTCACCGAATCGAGTATAACTAAGTCCCCTGATCGAGTATAACAAAGTCAACTGATCGAGTAAAACAAACACCCCTGATCGAGTATAACAAAGTCACCTGATCGAACATAACAATGTCCCGTCATCGAGTATAACAAAGCCCCCTGATCGAGTATAAGAAAGGCACCTGATCGAATATAACAATGTCCCTAGTCGAGTATAACAAAGTCCACTGATCGAGTATAACAAACCCCCTCATCGAGTATAAAAAAGCCCCCTGGTCGAGTATAACAAAGTCCGCAGATCGAGTACAACAATGTCACCTTATCGAGAATAACAAAGTCCCCTGATCGAGTATAACAAAGCCCCCTGATCGAGTATACCAATGCCCATGATCGAGTATAAAAAAGTCCCCTGATCGAGAATAACAAAGTCCCCTGATCGAGTATGACAAAGTCCCCTGGTCGTGTATAACAAAGTCCCCTGGTCGAGTATTACAAAGTCCCCTGATCGAGTATAACAAAGTCCCTTCATCGAGTTTAACAAAACCCAAATTGATCGAGTATAAAGAAGCCCCTTGGTCGAGTATAACAAAACCCCCCTGATCGAGTATAAAAAAGCCCCCTGGTCGAGTATAACAAAGTCCCAAGATCGTGTATAAGAAAGTCTCCCGATCGAGTATAACAAAGTGCCATGATCGAGAATAACAAAGTCCCCTGATTTTAGTTTAACAAAGTCCCCTTATCGACTACAATAAAGCCCCTGATCGAGTATAACAAAGTCCCCTAATCGAGTATAACAAAGTCCCCTGATCGAGTATAACAAAGCCCCCTCATCAAGTTTAACAAAACCCCCTGATCGAGTATAAAAAAGCCCCCTGGTCGAGTATAACAAAGTCCCCTGGACGAGTATAATAAAGTCCTATGATCGAGTATAACAAAGGCCCCTGATCGAGTATAACAAAGTCTCCTGATCGAGTATAACAAAGGACCCTAATGGCGTATAACAAAGTCCCAAGATCGCGTATAACAACGTCTCCTGATCGAGTATAACAAAGTCCCCTGATCGAGTATAACAAAGTACCCTGACCGAGTATAACAAAGTGCCCTGAAACGAGAATAACAAAGTCCCCTGATCGAGTTTAACAAAGTCCCCTTATCGAGTACAAGAAAGCACCTGATCGAGTATAACAAAGTCCCCTGATCGAGTATAACAAAGTCCCATAATCGAGTATAACAAAGGCCCCTGATCGAGTATAACAAAGTTCCCTGATCGAGTATACTAAAGTCTCCTGATCGAGTATAACAAAGTCCGCTGATCGAGTATAACAAAGCTCCCTGATCAAGTATAACAATGTCCCCTGGTCGAGTAAAACAAAATCTCCTGATCGAGTATAACAAAGTTCCCTGATAGAGTATAACAAAGACCCCTCATCGAGTTTAACAAAACCCCCTGATCGAGTATAAATAAGGCCCCTGGTCGAGTATAACAAAGTCCCCTGGTCGAGTATAACAAAGTCCCATGATCGAGTATAACACAGGCCCCTTATTGAGTGTAACAAAGGCTCCTGGTCGAGTATAACAAAATCCTTTGGTCGAGTATAACAAAGTCCCATAATCGAGTATAACAACAGGCCCCTTATCGAATATAACATAGGCCCCTGGTCGAGGATAACAAAATCCCCTGATCGAGTATAACAAAGTCCCCTGATCGAGTAAAACAAACACCCCTCATCGAGTTTAACAAAACCCCCTCATCGAGTATAAAAAGGCCCCTGGTCGCGTATAACAAAGTCCTTTGGTCGAGTATAACAAAGTCCCATAATCGAGTATAACAAAGGCCCCTTATCGAATATAACAAAGGCCCCTGGTCGAGTATAACAAAAGCCCATGATCGAGTATAACAAATTCCTCTCATCGAGTTTAACAAAACTCCCTTGATCGAGTATTAAAAAGCCCCGTGGTCGAGTATAACAAAGCCCCCTGATCGAGTATAACAATGTCCCCTCATCGACTATAACTAAGTGCCCTAATCGATATAACAAAGGACCCTAATGCCGTATAACAAAGTCCCAAGATCAAGTATAACAAAGTCCCCTGATCGAGTATAACAATGCCCGATGATCGAGTATAACAAAGTCCCTTGATCAAGGCTAACAAAGTACCCTGATCGAGTATAAGAAAGTCCCCTGGTCGAGTATAACAAAGTCCCCTTGTCGAGTATAAGAAAATCCCATAATCGAGTATAACAAAGTCCCATAATCGAGTATAACAAAGGCCCCTTATCGAATATAACAAAGGCCCCTGGTCGAGTATAACAAAATCCCATGATCGAGTATAACAAATTCCTCTCATCGAATTTAACAAAACTCCCTTGATCGAGTATTAAAAAGCCCCCTGGTCGAGTATAACAAAGTCCCCTGATCGAGTATAACAATGTCCCCTGATCGAGTATAACTAAGTGCCCTAATCGATATAACAAAGGACCCAAATGCCGTATAACAAAGTCCCAAGATCAAGTATAACAAAGTCCCCTGATCGAGTATAACAAAGTCCCATAATCGAGTATAACAAAGGCCCCTTATCGAATATAACAAAGGCCCCTGGTCGAGTATAACAAAACCCCTGATCGAGTATAACAAAGTCCCCTGATCGAAAATAACTAAGTCCCCTGATCGAGTATA
>NW_024720993.1:0-15555 GCF_018991925.1 Homarus americanus | reverse complement strand
AGGTACAGTTAAGAGACAGATACAGGTACAGTTAAGCGACAGATACAGGTACAGTTGAGAGACAGATACAGGTACAGTTAAGAGACAGATACAGGTACAGTTAAGAGACACATACAGGTACAGTTAAGAGACAGATACAGGTACAGTTGAGAGACAGATACAGGTACAGTTAAGAGACAGATACAGGTACAGTTAAGAGACAGATACAGGTATAATTAAGAGACAGATGCAGGTACAGTTAAGAGACAGATACAGGTACAGTTAAGAGACAGATACAGGTACAGTTAAGAGACAGATACAGGTACAGTTAAGAGACAGATACAGGCACAGTTAAGAGACAGATACAGGTACAGATAAGAGACAGATACAGGTACAGTTAAGAGACTGATGCAGGTAGAGTTAATAGACAGATACAGGTACCGTTGAGAGACAGATACAGGTAGAGTTAAGAGACAGATACAGGTTCAGTTTAGAGACAGATACAGGTAGAATTGAGAGACAGATACAGGTAGAGTTAAGAGACAGATACAGGTACAGTTAAGAGACAGATACACGTACAGTTAAGAGATAGATGCAGGTACAGTTAAGAGACAGATACAGATAGAGTTAAGAGACAGATACAGGTATAGTTGAGAGACAGATACAGTTAAGAGATAGATACAGGTACAGTTGAAAGATACACACACACACACACACACACACACACATCTACATGCTATGATGAATCGGGATAAGATATGTTTTCAATTCCGTCATCTCCAGCCGTAACTGTTGTGATAGCAAAGACCAGCTAATATCACACACACATACACACACACACACACACACACACACACACACACACACACATACACACACACGTACCTGGCGCTCCTCTCCGAGCAGCCAGGTCAACTGTTATGTTGGCCCATACCAACTCCCTCCCCTGAACCCTCCTCCCCACCGGAATATCAACAAGTTCACACCAGAAGTTACTATTTCATTTAGGAAAGAAATGGAACCAGTGTTAAACAGAGGTGAACAGTGGTGAACAGTGCTTAAGTCAGTGAGAACAACTCAACAGTAACAGTGGTACCCAAGTTGACCTTTCACACAGTGAGGTCCCAGGTACCCAGTGATAACGGCCCGTGAGACCCAACTACCAGCGATGTGTTAATCCGTCTACGATAGGAAGGCCTGGAACCACACCTCACTCATATAACACCATCTGTGAGAGAATTACTACACCACGTGAGGCCCCTCATAACACCATATGTGAAGGAGTTACTACACCACGTGAGGCCCCTCATAACACCATCTGTGAGGGAATTACTACACCACGTGAGGCCCCTCATAACACCATCTGTGAGGGAATTACTACACCACGTGAGGCCCCTCATAACACCATCTGTGAGGGAATTACTGCACCACGTGTGGCCCCGCATAACACCATCTGTGAGGGAATTGCTACACCACGTGGGGCCCCTCATAACACCATCTGTGAGGGAATTGCTACACCACGTGGGGCCCCTCATAACACCATCTGTGAGGGAGCTGCTACACCACGTGGGGTCCCTCCTAACACCATCTGGGAGGGAGTTACTGCACTGCGTGTTTGCTGTTCAACACCTACATTAATCTGTATGTTCACTGTATGTTCCTTTACCTTTCTCTAATGAAGGCTTTTGTTAAACCACCAATGTATGTAATAAGTCATTTATGCCCAATGTATATTTTCAGCCTTCGGGCTGCAGAACTTTCAATAAACCGTTAGTTATATTATTATTATTATTATTAAATCTACCTCCAGTACTACGTTACCTACACAAGTCTCTCTATGTGTACCGGTATGTGTACCTGTATGTGTACCTGTATGTGTACCTATATGTGTACCGGTATGTGTGCCTGTATGTGTACCTGTATGTGTACCGGTATGTGAACCTGTATGTGTACCGGTATCATATCTATTACAAAAACAGTCAAGTATACACCCCATCTAGTCCCCAATATCACCATGCCTTGACCTATACTGTATATTAGTGTTTACTCTCACCAACACTTGACGTATACTGTATATTAGTGTTTACTCTCACCAACACTTGACGTATACTGTATATTAGTGTTTACTGTCACCAACATTTGACGTATACTGTATATTAGTGTTTACTGTCACCAACATTTGACGTATACTGTATATTAGTGTTTATTTTCACCAACACTTGACGTATACTGTATATTAGTGTTTACTCTCAGCAACACTTGACGTACTCTGTATATTAGTGTTTACTTTCACCAACACTTTAACATCATTCATTAACACAACAGAAACATACGTAAGCGTCAATCAGATAAAAACATTTAATACATTCTGCTTTGTTTGTGAGAAATACATAAAAATGCAGTACCATAGTATTATATTGACAGTTTATACAGAATAAAGACATTCTCCACAACCATTTAGTGTTGCCAGTGGTTCATTTGTTGTAGTCGATACTTGTGATTTCCTTGGGAACCACACTAACTTGGCTCCTTCCGTACTGGTTGTGTGATTTGATGAGGTGGATAACCAGGAGAGTTTGTTGGTTACATGTTTCGGGTTGAAAAGGTTGGAGTTGAGGTGTGAGTTTGGTTGTGTAGTTGTGGTTGTTGTTGGTGGAGCCGTAACTTTTATGAGATGTACCTGTTGTTGTGGAGGTTGTTGGACTGGTTGTTGTGGTTGTATTGAGATTTGGTACTCGATGCGATAGTTGAACTTTGGTACTGGTTGCGGTTCTCCTGGTACTGGTTGCGGTTCTCCTGGTACTAGTTGCGGTTCTGTTGGTAATGATTCAGCTGGTACTGGTTACGGTTGTGTTGATACTGGTTGTGGTCTTGTTGATACTGGTTGCGTTTCTGTTGATACTGGTTGTCTCTCTGTGACTACTGTCTAATATTCAGAGAAGATTGATCTCGGTTCACTTGATTCTGGAACTGGTTGCGGGTAGACAGTTGGTTTTGGAACTGGTGGGGGAGGTTCTGTTGGTTCTGGAACTGGTCGCCGCGGCTTTGTTGGTTTTGGAACTGGTCGCGGGTAGACAGTTGGTTCTGGAACTGGTCGGGGCGGTTCTGTTGGCTCTGGAACTGGTCGGGGCGGCTTTGTTGGTTCTGGAACTGGTCGCGGCGGCTTTGTTGGTTCTGGAACTGGTCGCTAGTAGACAGTTGGTTCTGGAACTGGTCGGGGCGGCTCTGTTGGCTCTGGAACTGGTCGGGGCGGCTTTGTTGGTTCTGGAACTGGTCGCGAGTAGACAGTTGGTTCTGGAATGGGTCGCGGGTAGACAGTTGGTTCTGGAACTGGCCTGGTGGCTCTGTTGGTTCTGGAACTGGTCGGGGCGGTTCTGTTGTTTCTGGAACTGGTCGGGGCGGCTCTGTTGGTTCAGCAACTGGTTGCGGCGGGTCTGTTGGTTCTGAAACTGGTTGCGGCTGTTCTGTTGGTTCTGGAACTGGTCGCGGCGGGTCTGTTGATTCTGGAACTGGTTGCGCCTTTGCTGGTGCTATTGGCTTTGGCTCTGGAAGTTTTCATGGGTGGATTGCTTGGTAACAGTGGCCTGGAAGTCAGTGTCGGGAGCTACAGAGTAGTCGACGACGCAGAGAGAACCATCAGGGTCCATGGCGCTGTAGTGGCCCACCACTACGTCTCCTCGACGCTCCTCCCGGGCAGACTTTTTGTCCCCTGTCGACCTGGCGTCTACCTCGTAGGCCCACATGTTCTCTGGGTCCTGCAGGGAACACAACATTATCTTTAACTGAACCTTAACGATATGTTATACAAGAAATGTTAACTTTTATGACCATGTTCACTACAACACTAGTACTACATGTTAACTACAACACTGGTATTCCATGTTCACAACAACACTAGTAATACATGTTCACTACAACACTAGTACTACATGTTCACTACAACACTAGTACTACATGTTCAATACAGCACTAGTACTACATGTTCACTACAACACTAGTACTTCATGTTCACTGCAACACCGGTCCTACGTGCTTACTACAACACTAGTATTACATGTTCACTACAACACTAGTACTAAATGTTCACTACAACACTGGTATTATATGTTCACCACAACACTAGTACTACATGTTCACTACAACACTAGTACTTCATGTTCACTGCAACACCAGTCCTACATGCTTACTACAACACTAGTACTACATGTTCACTACAACACTAGTACTACATGTTCACTACAACACTGGTATTATATGTTCACCACAACATTAGTACTACATGTTCACTACAACACTGGTATTACATGTTCACTACAACACTAGTACTACATGTTCACGACAACACTAGCACTACATGTTCACTACAACACTAGTACCACATGTTCACTAGAACACTAGTACTGCATGCTCACTACAACACTAGTACTACATGTTCAGTAGAACACTAGTACTACATGCTCAATACAACACTAGTACTACCTGTTAACTACAACACTGGCACTACGTATTCACTACAACACTAGTCCTACATGTTCACTACAACACTGGTACTACGTATTCACTACAACACTAGTACTACATGCTCATTACAACACTAGTACTACGTGTTCACTACAGCACTGGTATTACATGTTCACTACAACACTAGTTCTACATGTTCACTACAACACTAGTATTACATGTTCACTACAACACTAGTATTACATGTTCAATACAACACTTGTACTACATGCTCACTAAAACACTAGTACTACATGTTCATTACAACATTGGTATTACATGTTCACTACAACACGAGTACTACATCTTCACTACAACACAGGTATTACATGTTTATTACATCACTAGTACTACATGTTCACTACAACACTAGTACTACATGTTCACTACAACACTTGTACTACATGTTCACTACAACACTAGTACTACATGTTCACTACAACACTAGTTCTATATGTTCACTAAAACAATAATACTACATGTTCACTACAACATTAGTACTACATGTTGACTACAATACTGGTATTACATGCACACTACAGAACTAGTACTACATGTTCACTACAACACTAGGACTACATGTTCAATACAACTCTAGTATTTACATGTTCAATACAACACTAGTACTACATGCTCACTAAAACACTAGTACTACATGTTCACTACACGAGTATTACATGTTCATTACACTAGTACTATATGTTCACTACAACACTAGTACTACATGTTCACTACACCACTAGTACAACATGTTCACAACTACACTTGTATTACAGGCTCATTACGCTAGTACTACATGTTCAATAGAACACTAGCATGATATGTTCACTACAATACTAGTACTACATGTTCATTACACTAGTACTACATGTTCACTACAACACTAGCAATACATGTTCACTACAACACTAGCATTACATGCTCATTACACTAGTACTACATGTTCACTACAACACTAGTACTACATGTTCACTACAACACTAGTATTACATGTTCAATACAACACTTGTACTACATGCTCACTAAAACACTAGTACTACATGTCTATTACTGTGGTGTGGTGGATGTAATCCCAGACAAGGTTCTTGAAACTCCAGGGCACGAGCAGTAGGTATATTCAATAAGTGGTACAAGACTGGGCGTGATAGCCAACCGATACAGGAACGATTACTAGGGACCCCGGACCGTAGGTAGGCCGAGGCCGATCTGAGGGAAATTAGCTAGCCAGGCAAGGGGAGTTGCTAGACATTCCTAGGACAATAAATGAGGTCTTCTAATTACTCGACTAGCGCGGTACAGACATAGTACATCGGGACATAGTAAATGAACATAGGCATTAGACATAAGCATGGACATCAGACATGCTATAATAATATGTAGTAATACAGACATGTGAATAAATGGTACAATGAATGGTAACAAGAGTCCTGGTGTCAGGCGTGTTCACATATCTTGGTATGTACATATCTATACAATTATAACACTAGTATTACATGTTCACTACAACACTAGTACTACATGTTCACTACAACACTAGTATTACATGTTCACTAAAACACTAGTATTACATGTTTACTGCGAAACTAGTACTACATGTTCACTACAACACGAGTACTACATCTCAATATAAACACAGGTATTACATGTTCATTAATTAATTAGTACTACATGTTCACTACAACACTAGTACTACATGTTCACTACAACACTAGTAATACTATATGTCTGCCTCACAAAACACTAGTACTATGCCTGCATTTCTCACAACACTAGTTCTATATGTTCACTAAAACAATAATACTACATGTTCACTACAACATTAGTACTATATGTTGACTACAACACTGGTATTACATGTACACTACAGAACTAGTACTACATGTTCACTACAACACTTGGACTACATGTTCAATACAACACTAGTATTTACATGTTCATTACACTAGTACTACATGTTCACTACAACACTAGTACTACATCTTCACTACAACACAGGTATTACATGTTCATTACATCACTAGTACTACATGTTCACTACAACACTAGTACTATATGTTCACTACAACACTAGTACTACATGTTCACTACAACACTAGTTCTATATGTTCACTAAAACAATAATACTACATGTTCACTACAACATTAGTACTATATGTTGACTACAACACTGGTATTACATGTACACTACAGAACTAGTACTACATGCTCACTATAACACTAGTACTACGTGTTCACTACACGAGTATTACATGTTCATTACACTAGTACTACATGTTCACTACAACACTAGTACTACATGTTCACTTCACCACTAGTCCTACATGTTCACAACTACACTTGTATTACATGCTCATTACGCTAGTACTACATGTTCAATAAAACACTAGCACGATATGTTCACTACAATACTAGTACTACATGTTCATTACACTAGTACTACATGTTCACTACAACACTAGCAATACATGTTCACTACAACACTAGTATTACATGCTCATTACACTAGTACTACATGTTCACTACAACACTAATACTACATGTTCACTACAACACTAGTACTACATGTTCATTACACTAGTACTATATGTTCACTACACTAGTTTTACATGTGCATTACATTAGTACTATATGTTCACTACAACACTAGGACTGTATATTCATTACACTAGTATTATATGTTCACTACACCAGTATTACATGTTCATTACACAAGTACTATATCTTCACTATAACACTGGTCTACATGTTCATTACACAAGTACTATATCTTCACTATAAAACTAGCACTATATGTTCATTAGACTAGTACTATATGTTCACTACACTAGTATTACATGTTCATTACACAGGTACTATATGTTCACTATAACACTAGTACTACATGTTCATTACACAAGTACTCTATGTTCACTACAACACTAGTACTACATGTTCATTGCACAAGTACTATTTGTTCACTACACTAGTATTACATGTTCATTACACAAGTACTATATGTTCACTATAACACTAATACTACATGTTCATTGCACAAGTACTATATGTTCACTACAACACTAGCACTATATGCTCATTATACAAGTAGTATATGTTCAATACACTAGTATTACATGTTCATTACACAAGTAATACACTAGTATTACATGTTCATTACACAAGTACTATATGTTCACTACACTAGTATTACATGTTCATTACACAAGTGCTATATGTTCACTACACTAGTATTACATGTTCATTACACAAGTACTATATGTTCACTACACTTGTATTACATGTTCATTACACTAGTACTAAATGTTCACATAACCTCTTACTATATAAATATATAATGTATATTATACGATAAAGTTATTGAAATTGTACTTCATAAAATTTTACGTTTGGTTAAAACAAGATGGAAAGTTATACAAGCAAATAACTCTTAAGCGTTGTAAAAATCCAGAAAAAATTGGGTAGCGGGGCATTTGCGTTCAGCCTCCTGGCCGAATTCAATGGGGAACTCGTGTGCATAAAAAAAGGCTTGAAAACGGAATATCTGAAGTATTTCAACATAGAAAGGGAGATAACCCAAAAAGTAAACGGTGCCGGCGGTGCTCCCCTCATCATAACGTGGGCCACGGATGAGCCCATACTTGTTATGTCGTTTTGCAAGGGAAGGACGTTCATTGATATACTCAATCACCCTAAGTTGCTTACCGCGGCCAACATTATTCAAATCTACATCGCCGTGGCGCGAAGCCTTGACGAAATTCACGGTCAGGGCGTTGTCCATAACGATTTTAAGGAAGATAATGTGTTAATAGAAGAGAACACAGCCGATGGTATCTTCACGGCCCACATCATCGATTTTGGGCTTTCTACAGCCGTGGGAGAGTTGACAAATATCTCTGGATCACCAAGTGATTTTCCCTTTTATGCCCCAGAGATCCTTGCTGGTCACCCATGTCACCCCAAGGCTGATGTTTTCTCTTTGGGGTTCACCCTTAATTTTGTTACTGAGACATTATTGAGTGACCGACACCTAAAGGCGTGGCCGCCCGGCACCAGACAATTATTCTTAGATATGCTACAGCAGAACCCAGTAGATCGGCCTGATCTCTGTGAAGTTATTAGACGTTTAGAGTCTTCCCTCCAGCAGCTTTCTTTCCCAACTGTCACTGAAAGGAAGACTGTCATGCAGAGTCCTCCTTACATCCCCTCGCAAGGGAAAAGCTGTGTCGCCCCTAAGGTGACATCTGCTGTCATGCAGAGTCCTCCTTACATCCCCTCACAAGGGAAAAGCTGTGTCGCCCCTAAGGTGACATCTGCTGTCATGCAGAGTCCTCCTTACATCCCCTCCCAAGGGAAGAGCTGTGTCGCCCCTAAGGTGACATCTGCTGTCATGCAGAGTCCTCCTTACTTCCCCTCGCAAGGGAAGAGCTGTGTCGCCCCTAAGGTGACATCTTCTGTCATGCAGAGTCCTCCTTACATCTCCTCGCAAGGGAAAAGCTGTGTCGCCCCTAAGGTGACATCTGCTGTCATGCAGAGTCCTCCTCACATCCCCTCCCAAGGGAAGAGCTGTGTCGCCCCTAAGGTGACATCTGCTGTCATGCAGAGTCTTCCTTACATCCCCTCGCAAGGGAAAAGCTGTATCGCCCCTAAGGTGACATCTGCTTTCATGCAGAGTCCTCCTTACATCCCCTCCCAAGGGAAGAGCTGTGTCGCCCCTAAGGTGACATCTGCTGTCATGCAGAGTCCTCCTTACATCCCCTCGCAAGGGAGGAGCTGTGTCGCCCCAAAGGTGAAATCTGCTGTCACGCAGAGTCCTCCTTGCGAGGGATCGGAAGGGACGGCACAATCGACCAGCATTTTGTCTAATGTAATAAAATTCATCGTAGTGTCAGGACTACGGTTAGGGACGGCTTATCTCAAGGGGTCTGATCTCATCTTCTCCCCCGATGAATATTATTGAAAAAAAAGAAGATTTTGTATGTTTTTTTTATAAATAATGTGATAAAATGTCGTTTTTTGTTTGTTTGTGTTAATCCTTATATAAAGCCTAATAAAGTAGATAGATATATAAATAGAGGGACAAATGAATTAGGTTATATAGGTAGATCAGCATATATAGTAACTATAGGTATTGGTACAAGTAATACATAAGGGTAGTGATACAGGTACAGTTAAGAGACAGATACAGGTACAGTTAAGAGACAGATATAAAAAGGAAAGCTATATATGTAGATATATGTACAGATACAGGTATGTAGTGGGAGAGGCACATACAGTGTGTACAGTTATATATAGGTACAGTAAGAGATGTAGATATGGTATGTTAAGAGACAGATACAGCAGAGACAGATACAGGTACAGTTAAGAGACAGATACAGGTACAGTTAAGAGACAGATACAGGTACAGTTAAGAGACAGATACAGGTACAGTTAAGAGACAGATACAGGTACAGTTGAGAGACAGATACAAGTACAGTTAAGAGACAGATACAGGTACAGTTAAGAGACAGATACAGGTACAGTTAAGAGACAGATACAGGTACAGTTAAGAGACAGATACAGGTACAGTTAAGAGACTGATGCAGGTAGAGTTAATAGACAGATACAGGTACCGTTGAGAGACAGATACAGGTAGAGTTAAGAGACAGATACAGGTTCAGTTTAGAGACAGATACAGGTAGAATTGAGAGACAGATACAGGTAGAGTTAAGAGACAGATACAGGTACAGTTAAGAGACAGATACACGTACAGTTAAGAGACAGATGCAGGTACAGTTAAGAGACAGATACAGATAGAGTTAAGAGACAGATACAGGTATAGTTGAGAGACAGACACAGTTAAGAGATAGATACAGGTACAGTTGAAAGATACACACACACACACACACACACACACACATCCACATGCTATCATGAATCGGGATAAGATATGTTTTCAATTCCGTCATCTCCAGCCGTAACTGTTGTGATAGCAAAGACCAGCTAATATCACACACACATACACACACACACACACACACACACACACACATAAATCTACCTCGGTACTACGTTACCTAAGTCTCTCTATGTGTACCGGTATGTGTACCTATATGTGTACATGTATGTGCACCTGTATGTGTACCTGTATGTGTACCTGTATGTGTACCTGTATGTGTACCTATATGTGTACCGGTATGTGTACCTGTATGTGTACCTGTATGTGTACCGGTATGTGAACCTGTATGTGTACCGGTATCATATCTATTACAAAAACAGTCAAGTATACACCCCATCTAGTCCCCAATATCACCATGCCTTGACCTATACTGTATATTAGTGTTTACTCTCACCAACACTTGACGTATACTGTATATTAGTGTTTACTCTCACCAACACTTGACGTATACTGTATATTAGTGTTTACTGTCACCAACATTTGACGTATACTGTATATTAGTGTTTATTTTCACCAACACTTGACGTATACTGTATATTAGTGTTTACTGTCACCAACACTTGACGTATACTGTATATTAGTACGAGCCAATTTAAATACCCTGACGTATACTGTATATTAGTGTTTACTCTCAGCAACACTTGACGTACTCTGTATATTAGTGTTTACGTTCACCAACACTTGACCTATTCTGCATATTAGTGTTTACTCTCACCAACACTTTAACATCATTCATTAACACAACAGAAACATACAATAGCGTCAATCAGATAAAAAACATTAATACATTCTGCTTTGTTTAGCGAGAAATACATAAAAATACAGTACCATAGTATTATATTGACAGTTTATACAGAGTAAAGACATTCTCACAACCATTTAGTGTTGCCAGTGGTTCATTTGTTGTAGTCGATACTTGTGATTTCCAGCAGGAACCACACTAACTTGGCTCCTTCCGTACTGGTTGTGGTTGTTGGTGGATAACCGGGAGAGTTGTTGGTTGTATTCCAGGTTGAAAAGGTTGGAGTTGAGGTGTGAGTTTTGGTTGTAGTTGTGGTTGTTGTTGGTGGAGCCGTAACTTTGTGAGATGTACCTGTTGTTGTGGAGGTTGTTGGACTGGTTGTTGTGGTTGTATTGGTTGGTACTCGTGCGATAGTTGGACTGGTACTGGTTGCGGTTCTCCTGGTACTAGTTGCGGTTCTGTTGGTAATGATTCAGCTGGTACTGGTTACGGTTGTGTTGATACTGGTTGTGGTCTTGTTGATACTGGTTGCGTTTCTGTCGATACTGGTTGTCTCTCTGTGATTACTGTTTAATATTCAGAGAAGATTGATCTCGGTTCACTTGATTCTGGAACTGGTTGCGGGTAGACAGTTGGTTTTGGAACTGGTGGGGGAGGTTCTGTTGGTTCTGGAACTGGTCGCCGCGGCTTTGTTAGTTTTGGAACTGGTCGCGGGTAGACAGTTGGTTCTGGAACTGGTCGGGGTGTTTCTGTTGGCTCTGGAACTAGTCGGGGCGGCTTTGTTGGTTCTGGAACTGGTCGCGGCGGCTTTGTTGGTTCTGGAACTGGTCGCTAGTAGACAGTTGGTTCTGGAACTGGTCGCTAGTAGACAGTTGGTTCTGGAACTGGTCGGGGCGGCTCTGTTGGCTCTGGAACTGGTCGGGGCGGCTTTGTTGGTTCTGGAACTGGTCGCGAGTAGACAGTTGGTTCTGGAACGGGTCGCGGGTAGACAGTTGGTTCTGGAACTGGTTGCGCCTTTGCTGGTGCTATTGGCTTTGGCTCTGGAAGTTTTCATGGGTGGATTGCTTGGTAACAGTGGCCTGGAAGTCAGTGTCGGGAGCTACAGAGGAGTCGACGACGCAGAGAGAACCATCAGGGTCCATGGCGCTGTACTGGCCCACCACTACGTCTCCTCGACGCTCCTCCCGGGCAGACTTTTTGTCCCCTGTCGACCTGGCGTCTACCTCGTAGGCCCACATGTTCTCTGGGTCCTGCAGGGAACACAACATTATCTTTAACTGAACCTTAACGATATGTTATACAAGAAATGTTAACTTTTATGACCATGTTCACTACAACACTAGTACTACATGTTAACTACAACACTGGTATTCCATGTTCACAACAACACTAGTAATACATGTTCACTACAACACTAGTACTACATGTTCACTACAACACTAGTACTACATGTTCAATACAGCACTAGTACTACATGTTCACTACAACACTAGTACTTAATGTTCACTGCAACACCGGTCCTACGTGCTTACTACAACACTAGTACTACATGTTCACTACAACACTAGTACTAATTGTTCACTACAACACTGGTATTATATGTTCACCACAACACTCGTACTACATGTTCACTACAACACTAGTACTTCATGTTCACTACAACACCGGTCCTACATGCTTACTACAACACTAGTACTACATGTTCACTACAACACTAGTACTACATGTTCACTACAACACTGGTATTATATGTTCACCACAACATTAGTACTACATGTTCACTACAAAACTGGTATTACATGTTCACTACAACACTAGTACTACATGTTCACTACAACACTAGCACTACATGTTCACTACAACACTAGTACCACATGTTCACTAGAACACTAGTACTGCATGCTCACTACAACACTAGTACTACTCAAATCCACAACACTGGCACCAGCATTCACTACAACACAGTCCCACATGTTCACTACAACACTGGTACTACGTATTCACTACAACACTAGTACTACATGCTCACTACAACACTAGTACTACGTGTTCACTACAGCACTGGTATTACATGTTCACTACAACACTAGTTCTACATGTTCACTACAACATTGGTATTACATGTTCACTACAACACTAGTATTACATGTTCAATACAACACTTGTACTACATGCTCACTAAAACACTAGTACTACATGTTCATTACAACATTGGTATTACATGTTCACTACAACACGAGTACTACATCTTCACTACAACACAGGTATTACATGTTTATTACATCACTAGTACTACATGTTCACTACAACACTAGTACTACATGTTCACTACAACACTAGTACTACATGTTCACTACAACACTAGTACTACATGTTCACTACAACACTAGTTCTATATGTTCACTAAAACAATAATACTACATGTTCACTACAACATTAGTACTACATGTTGACTACAATACTGGTATTACATGCACACTACAGAACTAGTACTACATGTTCACTACAACACTAGGACTACATGTTCAATACAAATCTAGTATTTACATGTTCAATACAACACTAGTACTACATGCTCACTAAAACACTAGTACTACATGTTCACTACACGAGTATTACATGTTCATTACACTAGTACTACATGTTCACTACAACACTAGTACTACATGTTCACTACACCACTAGTACTACAAGTTCACAACTACACTTGTATTACAGGCTCATTACGCTAGTACTACATGTTCAATAGAACACTAGCATGATATGTTCACTACAATACTAGTACTACATGTTCATTACACTAGTACTACATGTTCACTACAACACTAGCAATACATGTTCACTACAACACTAGTATTACATGCTCATTACACTAGTACTACATGTTCACTACAACACTAGTACTACATGTTCACTACAACACTAGTATTACATTTTCAATAAAACACTTGTACTACATGCTCACTAAAACACTAGTACTACATGTTCATTACAACATTGGTATTACATTTTCACTACAACACGAGTACTACATCTTCACTACAACACAGGTATTACATGTTCATTACATCACTAGTACTACATGTTCACTACAACACTAGTACTACATGTTCACTACAACACTAGTACTATATGTTCACTACAACACTAGTACTACATGTTCACTACAACACTAGTTCTATATGTTCACTAAAACAATAATACTACATGTTCACTACAACATTAGTACTATATGTTGACTACAACACTGGTATTACATGTACACTACAGAACTAGTACTACATGTTCACTACAACACTAGGACTACATGTTCAATACAACACTAGTATTTACATGTTCATTACACTAGTACTACATGTTCACTACAACAGTACTATATCTTCACTAGCAACACAGGTATTGGCATACCATTACACTACTAAATAGTACTAAGGTTCATCACAACACTAGGTGCACATGTTCACTACAACACTAGTACTATATGTTCACTACAACACTAGTACTATGTCTACTACAACACTAGTTCTAGAGTGTTCACTAAAACAAATACTACATGTTCACTACAACATTAGTACTATATGTTGACTACAACACTGGTATTACATGTACACTACAGAACTAGTACTACATGCTCACTATAACACTAGTACTACGTGTTCACTACACGAGTATTACATGTTCATTACACTAGTACTACATGTTCACTACAACACTAGTACTACATGTTCACTTCACCACTAGTCCTACATGTTCACAACTACACTTGTATTACATGCTCATTACGCTAGAACTACATGTTCAATAGAACACTAGCACGATATGTTCACTACAATACTAGTACTACATGTTCATTACACTAGTACTACATGTTCACTACAACACTAGCAATACATGTTCACTACAACACTAGTATTACATGCTCATTACACTAGTACTACATGTTCACTACAACACTAATACTACATGTTCACTACAACACTAGTACTACATGTTCATTACACTAGTACCATATGTTCACTACACTAGTTTTACATGTGCATTACATTAGTACTATATGTTCACTACAACACTAGGACTGTATATTCATTACACTAGTATTATATGTTCACTACACCAGTATTACATGTTCATTACACAAGTACTATATCTTCACTATAACACTGGTCTACATGTTCATTACACAAGTACTATATCTTCACTATAAAACTAGCACTATATGTTCATTAGACTAGTACTATATGTTCACTACACTAGTATTACATGTTCATTACACAGGTACTATATGTTCACTATAACACTAGTACTACATGTTCATTACACAAGTACTCTAATTTCACTACAACACTAGTACTACATGTTCATTGCACAAGTACTATTTGTTCACTACACTAGTATTACATGT
>NW_024720992.1:0-10516 GCF_018991925.1 Homarus americanus | reverse complement strand
GTGTGTGTGTGTGTGTGTGTGTGTGTCTAGAAAGAGGCGGCGGCGGATGTGTGGCAGAGAATCAGAGAGCAGTATCGTGTGCCAGTACAGTACAAGTACACACAGTACTTGTTCATATTCTCAGTTTACACGCACAGTACACCATGTGAATCTTTAATCTCCACATACAATACACTCATAGTGCTTCATATTTGTTTGTTTTTTATCAAACTCTTAAGTGGGGCAAATTTTATATCCCTCCCCCTACAGGAATTGCCTAGCTTATACTACAGGTGGTCAAGGGGCGACTAACTGAAGTTTATAAACAACTCAGAGGGCATTACTCAGTCGAGGGTTCATACCTGGAGCTGGGGGACGTGCCCCACTAGCCTACCGAGGCGGGTGGTCACAGCTTATGGTTGAAGAAGCCACAAGTTCGGAAAATTGTCAAGGCAAATTTTTCTGAGTTTGTAAACTCTGGCACTCTGCCAGAGAGTGTGACAGCACCGAGAGTGAGCTCATTCAAGACCAGACTTGACCAACACTGGCGCAGGTGCAGATACATTCTGGAGCCAGTTCTTGCCCAGTACTTGCCAATGACGACATGCAGCCTGTCTGGCATTGTGGATCTGTTTGGTGGGGTTCTTGGCCAGCCAGATATTTGCCTCAGCCCAGCCAGCCATTCACCTCAGCCAGCCAGCCGGTCACTTCAGCTAGTCAGCCGTAAACCTCAAGCCCGCCTCAGAGAGCCAAACAATCTAAAAGGAATTACAAACCCTTCCCCGCATCCACACACTCTCCCTCCCATCCACCCACCCTCCCTCCCATCCACCCACCCTTCCTCCCACCCACCCCCTCCTCCCATCCACACACCCTTCCTCCCACCCACACCCTTCCTCCCACCCACCCCCCCTCCCATCCACATACCCCTACCTCCAACCACACACCCTTCCCCCATCCACACCACCTCCAATCCACACCCACCTTCCCATCCACTCACCCTCCTCCCACCCACCCCTCCCCCCATCCACACACCCTTCCCTCCCATCCACACCCCACCCAACCACCCACCCCACCTCCAACCACCCAACCCTCCCCTCCCCAACCCAACCCCCTCCCCATCCACAGCCACCCCACCTCCAACCACACCCAACCCCTCCTCCCCACCCACCCCCTCCCTCCCCATCCACACACCCCTACCTCCAACCACACACCCCCCCCATCCACACCCCACCTCCAACCACACACCCCTCCTCCCATCCACACACCCCTTCCTCCCATCCCACACACCCCACCTCCCCATCCACACATCCCTCCCCCTCCATCCACACACCCCTTCCTTCCATCCACTCCACCTTCCCTCCTCACCCACCCCTCCTCCAATCCACACACCCCTACCTCCCATCCACATACCTTACCTCCAACCACACCCTTCCTCCCATCCACACACCCTACCTCCAACCACACACCCTTCCCCCCATCCACATACCCTACCTCCAATCCACACACCCTTCCTCCCATCCACATACCCTACCTCCAATCCACACACCCTTCCTCCCATCTACACACCCTAGAAAGAAAAATAAATTAATATTTAATGATTTTGATATTCTTCATGAGCCAAGAGCGAGTCATCAGTCGAACATTAACTCACGTCTCACGGCCTAAAACCCCAAATAATAATAATAATAATAATAATAATAATAATACTACTACTACTATAACTACTACTATTACTACAAATAATAATAATAAATATAGTAATGGAAGTAATGCTAACCGTGGAAGCCAACTGCTTGTTTGGTTGTGGACTAGTTTAGTGACGTAAGAGCGGATCGTTGACGAAGCTTCGAAACTCATGACTATCTTTCGTTAATAATTATTAGTTTTATTTTAGCTAATGGTGGATAGAAGTGATTTAAGAAAATTAATGAGATTATACTGTAGATGACGGACCAATCGTGTATGGTGTTCTTTCCGCCGCCCAGTCGATTATTTTCATATGAATCAGTAAAGCGAACCAATGAATTAATGAATCGAAGCACCTCGGGTTCGCCACTCTCCAGTGATCATTATAGGTACGGCAGTGGTGGCGTTAACCTCCGTGTGTGTGGTCATACAGTATTTGATCGCTATTTCCATGTTTTACGTTTGCTGTTCTTTACACTCTTTCAAAACTCGAGGGAAAATTTCATCCGGCCCTGGGGCTTTTGTCTTCTTTAATTTATTTATCTTCTTAAGAACATCCTCTTTTCTGATAGTGATATTCTTTAATTTCCCTTCTTCATTTCCCTAAATATCAGTGAGTATCTTGCGAAGGTCACAAATAATTTTTTTCCCAACACAGTAAATGGAAAGTAAACTATTTATTTGATCATTATACTTCAATTGACTATGAAATAATTTATAGCACAAAAGTATATTATTCTACTTGTCAAAAATATCACCTTTACATGGTGATTGGAGGTTGGCAAGTGAGTTACCTACCACCACCACAGACACTTCCCCACCGCCACCACCACAGACACTTCCCCACCACCACAGACACTTCCCCGCCATCACCATTCCTCCACAGTGACCAACTGATGTACTCAAGATGGATCTGATTGTTCCTGGCTACAATATTTGACTGTCAGGTGAACAAGGTAACACCGCCTCTTACACTGGGATTTAAAACGCCCATAGAAATCGTGTTTGGTTTAAACAAGATAAAATTATGAAATCACGAAGATATGGCAGCAGCCCATCTTATATCACCTGAAGATTAACTACCCTAACACCCCCCCCCCCCACCAAAAGTGGCACATCGGTGTATAACAAGTAAAATCTGATTGGGTGCCTAATCTTCACGTGATGGCTAATGTCCAGCTGAGTTTGGCGGCGCTGAGTGGTTAGTTGCTTATATTGTTACATACGTTTAAGCCTAAAAGTGCTGTTTACACTTTGTTCCCGACAATCATAGACCACTTAGACCACTTATGAATACACCAATGAAGACTGAAGGCATAATGTACACAGTTGAGACATCTCTATTACGCCGACTGGGAACAACCACTTATAAGGTTTGATCATGGACACGATTAGGTGTTAATCTAATGTTCATAATCCTCTAAAGCCGTGTTAAAGGACTCCGTATAAATGCTAAACCGGATAATGGTCTAGGGGAGAAGGTCGGGTTAATCAGCGTGGGTGGTCGCCTTGTTCTGGTACCTAACCTTAAACTCCTACAACCAAATCACGTTGAAATGAATTTCTACCCCAGTGAAGCTGTCAAGATCATTCAGTATAATTAAGTCCCAGTCATCAATATTTCTATACAATTAATGGGCTATCGAATTGACGTAGCTTGGAGAGAGAAATAAGTTGTAAGGGAAATATACACAGCGACATACCTTATATTTTTCAACACCAACACACACATGATGGCGTCTGTATTTTATAATCCTTGACAACTGGATGTATTAATTTAGGAGCATTTTGTAAACGTTAACTTCCGTCACACATCCACTAATCGCCTCGACCGTCTCACTACTGGCCGGCTCCCTCCCTCCACGTCTGGCTGTCCCTGGTCTAAAGTTCATCCACATCTCCACCACACACTGAACCATCTCCAGTACGAACATACGCTCTTGTGGTGTTAAAGCACATGATATAAAGCGTCACTTGCGAACCTTAGTAATAACACTTAATCGGATGGCTGGCGTGGCCATATTTGTTTTGCTTAATTTGACACCATAAGAAAGTACTGATACCTTCCAAAGTGACAACTGAGAGCTCGACTCCCAGACACTGAACCACCCGATCGAAACTTCTATCTAACCGACGCTCTTGTAATGATAAGGACCGGATATTACATGTAAATGCTCACTAACAGAAAAACTGAGTTGCTTCTGCAGGAAATAATGGGAAACGTTTTTTATTCAGCTGATCAACAAAAATCACAGATGGTTCAGAGAAATGTGGCTCCAAGCTCGACTCCTGATTCAGCGCTTCCTTTGTAGTGACCAGCCACTCAGAACTCATGATACAAACGACAGGTTGACATATTCCCATAGGTAGAGGTTCTGCATGATGAATACATTCTGAATAAATTACACGTAATGTTATGTAGATAATCAGAATTTATTGCATATGCCAAACAAAGATTTTTATTTGGTATATTACGATATATTTATTTTTATGAGAAAATCTACAAAATGGCGTAAACGAACCGAAATAACCACTAATTTGTACCAACTGACACTGCTGGTAGTCAAGGCGGGCGGGGGAGAGGGCTCAGGGGTGGTAATGTGTGATGATAGATGATGATGATGATGATGATGAGGATGATGATGAATGATGATGATGAGGATGATGATGATGACGATAATGATGGCGTATATGTGATGACGACGATGATGATGAATGATAAATAATGAATGGTGATGATAATGATGATGATGAATAATGATGATGATTGATGCTGCTGAATGATCCCCAGTTATTATAAGACAATTCATCATCACTACAGACTCACTTGGTTTGATTTACAGGGGTGAGGTTAGGTTAGGTTTCATTTCACCCCACATTATGGCTTCGTCCCCGTGCAATATTAACCTACCTCAGAGTTCCCCATTTACTATTTATGAATGTTCAGTCATACTAATTCCCTCAGTGGCAAACCCCTGAATGAAAGGCTAAATATAAAATGATAAAACACGCGTAGTTGCTAGTGGCGTAGTTGCTAGTGGCGTGGTTGCTAGTGGAATAGTTACTCGGGGCGTATCCAAAGGCCGAGTATTTTTGTTTCTTACCATATATAAGAACACCTGCTATCGGGAAACTAGCCATCTGGGTGGTTGGTTTATCCAGTGTTGGTGCAGGCGAAAACCGGAAATCGTGCTACGTCAGAGGCGATTCGATTGTGAGAGAGAAATACGCACGTTACGATATACAACCCAAGATCCAAGTGAACTCCCCACTGTTGGATCGTTCAGATCCCGCTCTATATCATGAATAAGCAACTGAAATTGAATTGAAATTGATCCAAGTGACGCGCTAGGTATCTACACTATCAAGGGCAAATAATTATATTGGAAATGTTGGTTAGTGATCCCATTACATAATTTACTTCAGCAATAGCAGCATATGGGCCCCGGTGACGATACCTACCACTCTTACCATAACAAAAACTTCAACTGATCAAGGTATTTAACATGAAATAAAGAGGCCGATAACCCTCATGTATGTATGTATGTATATATGTATGTATGATTTTTACTCAATAAATTCATACAAAATCAAGGTCCTAGTACAGGTGGATAAGTACCCCGCACTGCAACAATAATGTACCGATACTAATTCTAGGATTTTATTCATATATCCACATATTAGCTTAGTTTAATAGCCATCTTAATAGCAGTATAATATGTCTATCCACATGATAACTTTGATTAATAGCCATCTTAATAGCAGTATTTTCTGTCCGAGCCACGGCATCCACAACTCCTGCACACACAGCAGAGAGCTACACTACCTCCTCCTCCTCCTCTCTGCACCCCACAGTACAACAACACAACTTGTTATCACCTTACCTTCACTCAACTGCTAATAACCACAACGTAGAGTCCTGGAAGTCCTCATGACGCCACAAACACGAGGTAATCCACAAACAGCAAACGTAAAACATGGAAATAGCGATCAAATACTGTATGACCACACACACACATGTTGCAGCCACCACTGCCGTACCTCTAATGATCACTGGCGAGTGGCGAACCCGAGGTGCTTCGATTCCTTAATTCATTGGTTCGCTTTACTGATTCATATGAAAATAATCGACTGGGCGGCGGAAAGAACACCATACACGATTGGTCCGTCATCCATAATCTCATTAATTTTCTTAAATCACTTCTGTCCACCATTAGCTAAAATAAAACTGATAATTATTAACGAAAGATAGTCATGAGTTTCGAAGCTTCGTCAACGATCCGCTCTTACGTCACTAAACTACAGTAGTCCACAACCAAACAAGCAGTTGGCTTCCACGGTTAGCATAAGCGTAATACTTCCATTACTATTATTATTATTATTATTATTATTATTATTATTATTATTATTATTATTATTATTATTATTATTTGGGGTTCAATTTTTCAATTTCAATTGTTTATTCCTTGATAGAGGAAGCGGGATCCTAGTGCTGTCACTAGGTACCCCTGTACAATGACACCAGAAGCATCTGGCAAGTGTGACAAGTATATACAGTATAAATATTATAAAGGGGGCTTACTAAAGCCTAAGGAAGGAAGGATATTCCTTTAACACATAATCAATTATTTGGGGTTTTAGGCCGTGAGACGTGAGTTAATGTTCGACTGATGACTCGCTCTTGGCTCATGAAGAATATCAAAATCATCAAATATTAATTTATTTGTCTTTCTAAGGTGTGTAGATGGGAGGAAGGGTGTGTGGATTGGAGGTAGGGTATGTGGATGGGAGGAAGGGTGTGTGGTTGGAGGTAGGGTGTATGGATGGGAGGTAGGGTGTGTGGATGGGAGGTAGGGTTTGTTATTCCTTTTAGATTGTTTGGCTCTCTGAGGCTGGCTTGAGGTTTACGGCTGGCTAGCTGAGGTGAATGGCTGGCTGGACTGAGGTGAATGGCTGGCTGGGCTGAGGCAAATATCTGGCTGGTGTAATGCACGTGATAAGGTGTGCCCACGGGAAGCTGCGTCATACTATGCTGAGTAAAGGCATAAGCAGCCTGCTCTCTGGCCACCTGAAGCGAGCAGTAGTTTGATATCCTTGACTAGAGGAAGACGTTATTTGAGAGCCGCAGTGGATGGCTCCGTCTTCCCTCGAGGGGGAACGACGTACCCATACCGTTCTCCCTCGATGGGTCACTACTCATGAGTCGCTCACAACAACTGGTTAATTGCACAAGCAGCGGATTCACTGGCTAAGTACCCCACCAAACAGATCCACAATGCCAGACAGGCTGCATGTCGTCATTGGCAAGTACTGGGCAAGAACTGGCTCCAGAATGTATCTGCACCTGCGCCAGTGTTGGTCAAGTCTGGTCTTGAATGAGCTCACTCTCGGTGCTGTCACACTCTCTGGCAGAGTGCCAGAGTTTACAAACTCAGAAAAAGTTTGCCTTGACAATTTTCCGAACTTGTGGCTTCTTCAACCATAAGCTGTGACCACCCGCCCCGGTAGGCTAGTGGGGCATGTCCCCCAGCTCCAGGTATGAACCCTCGACTGAGTAATGCCCTTTGAGTTGTTTATAAACTTCAATTAAGTCACCCCAAACTCTGTAGTATAAGCTAGGCAATTCCTGTAGGGGGAGGGATATAAAATTTGCCCCATTTAAGAGTTTGATAAAAAACAAACAAATATGAAGCACTATGAGTGTATTGTATGTGGAGATTAAAGATTCACATGGTGTACTGTGCGTGTAAACTGAGAATATGAACAAGTACTGTGTGTACTTGTACTGTACTATCGTGCACCAAAGTCGTGTCCACTACCCAGCTACAGTGAGGGTTCGAATTGCCTTGAGTCTGAAGTTTCGAAACAGCTGGGGGAAATGCTATGGTCGGCCAACAGATGTCGCCCACTGTAGTGTGTGTGTGTGGGGGGGAGGGGATAGAGGAGGTGGGGGCTGGATGAGAGGCAGGTTTATTTATTATTTATACCACCATAATTTCAAGCTGCCTTTTTAACTACGTTTTGTCTTACAGTTGTTTCTTTATGGTTACGAATTCATGGAACAGGTGCAGTGCCCTGGGTGCTTATTGCCGCTCAGGTCACAATGATACTTTAAAGAATGGAATATATTAAGGATAAAAGTGAAATATGCAAGGATCAGGGTGAAGGGCCTTGGTCAGCTAGTTTTACTCAGCGACCACGTCACAATTTTGTTGTTATTCCGACAGAGAGATTATGGTAATATTTATTTATATTCCACCCATCCTTTGCTTAATAAATATTTGTGATAATATGCAATATTATATAATTATATACTTATGTTAAAAAGAATGGAGTGAAAAAGTTATCGGTATTGTAAAACAGTATTCAGACTTAATCTAGGTGACTTCCAATTCTTCCAAGTTCCAGTGTTTAAACACCCCACCACAATATGCAAGCTTCATATATTTTGGAGTGTGCTCAGTTACCGTTAATATTGTGTGCTGAACATCATGAGCATTTCAATGTTGGTAGCAATTGTAACTGTATGATTATATTATGTTATAAGACAACAAATTCCACGACGTGTCATACAGATCATTGTATACCACACAATACATAATTTGTGGCTGTTAAGCTACTTTGTTATGAATTTTCATGAGATATAGTTTAAGACATCATTAAGGACATGGATTTAAGATAACACTGTAGGTGAGTTAATATATATTAATTGTATTTACAAACAATACTAAAATCCAAACAATACACCAATAGACACATCTTAGTATTTGGTCCAGCCCCCCATTGCATTCAGGACTTCATCAAGGCGATTAGGGATGGAGTAGACCAGCTTCAGGCACACCCTTGGTCGTCGACGTATACTCTCCCACACGTCGTAAGCTTTGACCTCTATTGCTGTGCAGGTTCGCTGCTCCCCAATATCCCAATCACGTTTCATCATGGCCCAAATATGTTCAATCGGATTATTATCACATCCTAGTGTTGGCCAGTCGATGACCTCAATTTCAGGGTGATCCTGGAGGTAGTCCTTCACTATGTTGCTGATATGAATGGGACTGAAAACTGCCATCACTTTTAGATTGTAGAATGCCATTGATCTTGATCAGTTCACCTGGCCCATGTGCCCACATCCACCCCCAGAATGACACTGACACCCTACCACTCACTGCGCGATGTTTAATGTGTTTCTCATGGTAGCGTGTGTTGGGGGGCCGCCAGCACTGCCTTGCTTCGGCTCCCACTGACCTGAACACCGTTTCATCGGTAAATATAATGGTTCTCCAGTATTCTTCTCTATGTGGAAGGTGTTCCAATGCAAAGCTGAGTCGACACTCCTTGTGAGTAGGTGTTAGCCACCCTTTGTGAGCTGGAATATGGCAGTCGATCCCGGCTTCACGAAGTCGGCGCCTCGTCGTCATGTGATGGCAGTTGAGGCCTAGATTTCTTGTATGCTCCACTGATGTTCGCATTGGATATGCAGATGCAACTGCCACGATCATGGCGTCCATCCTTGCCGACGTTACTCGTGGCCTCCGTTTCCAGGTTTCGTCTCCACTGAGCCCTCTTCCTCCCACCGGCAGATCCACCTCTAATCGTCTTGATGCTCCTTCCCACTCCCACAGCATTGTTCGGCACAGTTGCCCCGGCTCTCCACATCCCGATGATTTGGCCTCGCTCAGCAATCACTGCCGAAGAATTTGCTCGTCGTGCAGGCATATCTGAAAAGGCAGAGCAATATTATGTTGTGGTAACTGATGCAGGCTTTTATATACTTGAGTAAATTAATGGTATTAGTAACACCTACTGTAGGTTAAGTATTATTACTCTAACATAATGTTTTGGTAAATCTTTTTGGATCAACTGCCCAAGAAACTCTTCCTATTTCATGTATTCATAGTGAACTGCAAGTGGATCCTCCCCCCCCCCCCAAACCTCCACCACCACAACAGCGACTGTAAAGTGAACATTCGCCGATAATCATCATCATCATCAAGATTTAGTTTAACCAGACCACTGACACCCATTTGAGTCTCTCCTAGGGCTGGCCAGAGGGATTAGTTAACATATTTGTGTTTCTATAATTTAGTGTTATATTGTTTGGAGGAGATTACAGTATTTCAAAAAGGTAAAAACTGAACTTAGCGAAAATTTTGGGGTCTCTGCTAAAATATCTTACATTGTAGGGTTAGTGAAGCACATTGTTCGATACCGATTATAAATAGGGCATTCAATGAGAATATGTTTTACTGTTATTTGTGTTCAGCAGTTGGAGCATATAGGTGGGGCTCCATTAGGGGAAGACATGAGTTGGCCATGCGTCAATCGCGTATGCCCAATTCTTAGACGATTCAGAATAGTTTCGTGATGTCGAGAGGATTGTTTTGATGATGACCAAGGATAAGCTGATGATTTGATCATCTTTAGCTTATGACTTGTTGGTTCATTTTCCCAGGACTTTTGCCAATCGTCAACTATTAATTGTTTATAGGTAGTTAGCCTCGCCGATAATCAAAATATAGGGTTTTCCACTGCTTTACATATTTCTTTGACAATTTTCAGCTATGATATGTTCGTCCCAGATTACATATAACTGTAATAGGTTACATTACGTTAGGGTTCGTTATATAAAAACGTTTTTCTTCATGTTCATTGAGTCGTTCTGAATTCCATTTCTGCTCAAAATACTACATTACCCAACCCAAACTCTCAGGTTGCAACTGGGGGTGTAACATAACCGAGTAAGGTAACGTGCGGCAAATGCATAGCACATCAAACACCTTATTTGTATGGTGAAGTTAACTAAGGAGCTCATATAACAACTGTCATATAATTATAATAGGGTGTCCCA